>NW_018165602.1:72583-72965 GCF_001263595.1 Phalaenopsis equestris | reverse complement strand
TAAGGTATTCACCAGGTTAAGAGTAGGGAGCAGGTCCATGCAACCTTCTTAATGTCTGGTAAAAGGCCTTGGATCCATTTAAACTTTATTATGTTGCTTAATAATTCATCCTAGGAACAATCGATGCTCAGTGAACATTGATGTCTTATTTGTTCCTAAAAATAAGGTAAATGTCATTTACCTTTCAATTTGAAAATTATGTGGGTGAAGACCCTTTAGGAGACAAATTAGTGTTATTAAGAACACTTAGCCAAATTTTAGTCCTAATTAGACTTGTGGTGTTGCAAAAGAGTTTGATTATGTTGATTTTTCTAATCATCTTTTAACAAGTGGATTTCAACTTAAGTTCACCACTAAGTCCTTAAGACCTAAGTGAATGTAT
>NW_018165602.1:71570-72449 GCF_001263595.1 Phalaenopsis equestris | reverse complement strand
TTGGGGTGGGAGGGATGGGGTAGACTAACATCAAACCTACAAATATCCCTTTTTAAACAAAAAGTAGTACAGCAGTAGCCAAGAGGCATTTCATTCGTTGGCAGTTCTGTAGGAATAAGTTAGAACAAAGAAATCGACTGAAGTCATATTGATAGAACCTATTTCAGGCTTTTTTTTTCAAGTATTCTTCCGGGATTGTTACATCCCCATTCCTCAACTTTTCCTCGAGCAAGTCCTTGAAACTGCAACACTCCTCTATGTTGTGTCCAATGAACCTGTGGTATGGGCAATATCTCGGATGCCCTTTCTTGTTGACCTCGTCAAGCTTTTTTGGCGTGGGCAGCCTGAACCCGGGATTCTTGATCAAACTGCGAAACATCTTTTTTGCTGCTTCATCTTTAAAAGAGTATACCCCATTTGATCGAGTGTTCATGATTGAAATTTGTTTTTCGTATGTCTGGTAAGGTCTCTGGTGAGATGATTGTTGAAGATTCTGACAAGAACGTCGAGAAGTTTGTTGATGTTGTTTAGCCTGGATCTGCAACGATCGCTTTCCTCTGCTAACCACAGCAACTGTTCCAGAATGCTTCTCAAATATATTATTTGTCATGGACCTTTCGTGAGGATCCATGTGTTTGATTTCTTCTTGAAGACTGTTAGCCTTGCTGTGTAGCTTCTCGAAGGATTTGATGGTGAGTCTGTTGAGCATGAAAGCTACTGGCCCATGGATGCTTTTGAGTAAGATCTCAATCGCATGATGTTCCTGTAGCTGAAGTTCACACTCCATGCTAAGGTTTCTCCACATCAAAATATAATCTACTAGAGTCTCATTAGGCTTTTGTCTTTCTACCACGAGATCTCCAATAGACACATGATGTT
>NW_018165602.1:70570-70869 GCF_001263595.1 Phalaenopsis equestris | reverse complement strand
GTCGTGCGCAGATAACTCGGCCTGGGTCTCGATAACATTGATTTTTGTTAATCTTCTGTCTATATAATCTGGCACATTGTGTATTTCATCATTCATATTTTTTGTTTGTTCTTCAGATAATTGTGCAACATTGGCTCTGAGTATCTCCAACTTAGCCTTGATTGAGTTTCCTTTGATTACTTTTAGATCCATTGAAGATTGCTAAAGAGTGTCACTTCTTTTATTGAGTAGCGACGTAGTTATGTAGAAGTCAATTGGATGAATCGAAATTATATTTACGGAACCTTTTTCAAGTTCTT
>NW_018165602.1:69869-70470 GCF_001263595.1 Phalaenopsis equestris | reverse complement strand
TTTAACATGTGGATTTCAACTTAAGTTCACCACCAGGTCCTTAAGACCTAAGTGAATGTATTCGTGTGTGTATTGATTTTGAAAAGATTTAAAACTTTAAGTGATCATTATCAAGATCATTTAAACATCATTTTTATTACCAAACAATGGTGTGAAATCATTGATTTCCAAAGTTATACCCCTAAATTCAAAAGTCATTTTATGATAATGAAGTTTCCAAAATTTTGATAATTATGGGAATTATTCTTTTATCATTTGGCAAAGTGAAGTGGGTTTCTACCAATTAAGTCAATTTTTTATTGCAAATCATCAAATGAGTTAATTAATATCAGAAATTACCCATTTCCCATTTTGATTAAGCCTAAATGTTCATTAAGGCCAAAATATCCAAAATTACAATTTTGCCCCTAAGGGTCCAAACTTTCATAATTTGTCCAATTTAAGTCAAATGACTTTGAAATTTTTATGTAACCTTACTGTTAAGTCAATTAAGACATCAGACAAGATAATGTGAATTTTCATAATTTAATTTAATTCATATAATTATTTTTATGCAAAAATATGCATCTTCAAAGAAAATTCCAAAAGATAATCAGGACAA
>NW_018165602.1:41306-66604 GCF_001263595.1 Phalaenopsis equestris | reverse complement strand
TACCTTAGCTCCAAACCAACACCTAGGGTCAATCCTAAGGCCAAGTAGTCCTATAGGACTTTCCTTGAGTTCCCTCATAATGATCTTACCTACTAAGTGCTAGAGGTTAGGACCAATATGTGGAATTTCAAGTTGAGTAAAGAGAAGAGTTTTGAGTTTCTAATGGTGAGGGTACCTTTTCTAGTTTTCTAAGACTAGTCAGTAGGAAAGTCCTATGGCTAGGCCTAGGCTACTAAAGAAATTTCTAGACCTCAACCAAAAGTGAGGTCAACACATTGGCTCTCTGATTTATAAGAATATCCTCATTTCTTCAAAAGATTGAACCACTAGAGGTTTAGGATATCCTACCCTGATTTTTATTTTATGTCAGCAATCAGGAGTAGGATATGAGAGATGGGAAGAGCTATTACAGCCTCTTAAACCCATTAGCAGGACCAATGTTCATGTATATGAGCTACATGTTGGATTAAGGTAGAAGGGTGTAAGTTCAAATATTCCTTCTACCCCCACTTCAAGACCATTTACCTCAAGTGTTGTTGCTCACCCTTCAGCCACTCTAGATGAGCATCATAAGCGCTCGTGAATGATATTGCATATCTGCAAGGTAAAGTGACTGATATTTATGATAATATTGATCACGTTCAGGGATATTTAAAACTCAAACATGATTATGACACAAGTTTCAAGTCCTCTTTGGTGAGCTTTCTTTGATGAAATCAGGATGTTCAGATTCCATCTAGTCCTCCATTTCCAAATTATGAACCTTGGACCCATATGGATGAGGAAGATGATGATGATGAAGAAGAGGATGATGATGAGGAGTATAAGGAATAGTTATATTTTTATTTTCTGTAGTTTATTTAAAAGTCTATGGTAGTTGTATTTTTATGGATTATGTGTTTATATTAGACTATTGTACTGAACTTGTTATTTGTGTTGGGGATTGCTTAATATTTGGTTTTACTGCACTACTATCTATTTTTAAATTTATGCCTATGTTATGAGTAGTTCTTTACTAATCAAATCTTTCTGATATATCAACTTTAATGAAGCTTTCCTTACTACTATACACCTACCTTTTCAATTTGTGCCTGCATATTTTCATGTTAAAACCCTTTATAGAAGGTTAGTTTTATAATTTGTATTTGTTATTTTCTTTCTACCTACATTTCTGCAATGAATTTTTTTTATTAAGAATATAAGTTTGGGGGAGGGAGAAAAACTTTTGAAAATTGAGCTTTAGTTGTCTTTAATAACATTATTTTAAATTAACTCATGGTATGTGGTGTTATCTTTAGGATTCTAAAACTTTTCAGTTTTAGCAATGATATAGAAAAACTTAGTAAAAAGGGTGAAACTAAAGTTAAGCTATTTAGTGGAGATTATTAGGAAAATAATTTTATTTTTTATAGTAGGAAAATTTAAATTTTTGATAAATTAAGGATTTTGAGAATAATACTTTTTAAAGAATTTAGATTCTATGGAAATTTTTTTTCAAAAACTAATATGAGATCTTAAGTTAAGGATAGAAAATAAGTTTTTTTCTCTAAAAAATAGATAGTGAAATTAAAAATCATTAAGGGTTTATCCACATATAGTAATCATCACCTAAAATAATAGGGATTAAAAAAATCCTAGAAGAAAAAGAAAAAGAAAAGACAATAAAAGAAAAAAATTAAAGGAAAAGTAAAATATGAAAAAGCGAGGAGAAGCTTGAGGAATAAGACCTAATTAAATTTATTTCACTTGAATTTTTATAAAGAAGGAAACTTAAGATCAATCCTATGCTTAATGTCTAAAAATATTAGTGAAAATTATTTTCAGTATAGAATTTATAAATTCTGAAATTAATATCTTTCTAAAAATCAAATGTTTGAAGAAATTTCAATTATGTTTAAATTAAATAGAAAATCAACATTTCTAAATTTAATATTAAGTGTTAGAATACCTTAGAATTCATCTACTTTACTAAATTTTTTTCTAAGTTGGACTATTACAATTCTAAAACAAAAATTTTAGATCACCTAAAAGAAACCCACTGCCATAATTTGATATATATATTTATGTATTTTTTATTAAAGTCGCTTGAGGACAAGTAACAGTTAAGTTTGAGAGATTTTGACATGTCTAAAAATATGCTACTTTTATATACACATTTAATGCCTTTTTTAGTGATGTTGTGTTTCTATGGAAGGTATTTCTATGTTTTTGTTATAGGTACAATAAGTTGGGGCAATTATAGCTAAAAGAAGCAAAAAAGGAAGGAATTTGGAGTTGAAAAAAGGCTCATTGTGAAAGTTGACCTTTCGCCTAAGCGCTAGGATCTGGCCCCGAAGCGCCAGTATACATAGAAGATAGGCCCAGGTGCAACAGTTAGGCATCCATCAAATTCATTGAGTTTGGATGAATTTTGAAAAGGTAACAGTGGGGACTCTTTAAAATTTGGCCTGATGCTAGTTAATAGTGATTTTCTTACAGAAAATGGGAGGCACAAAGGAGGAGAAGAGGACAGTAAGTGAAGATGAGTGAAAGAGAAGATTGTCTCTTAGAGTTGTAAGAGGAGAGAAAAAGTGAGAGATTTTTTCTTCATAACATTTCTAACAAATAATTGAATGATAATGTAAGAAGAGAAAGTGATTGAAAGGAACTGTAAATGATTTTCTTGGGGAGGAAAGTGAGATAAGGTTTTTGTACTTAACTTGTTTTACTTGTTCTTGTTGTGTAAACTTGTTTTTATATATAAATCCATATTTTGTTATATCTTCCTAATGAGATCTGAGTAGTTTGTTCTGTCTTTCTCCCTACAATGAGAAATAATCATGTAAAGAATTAAAATTATTTAGAAGTGCTTTAATTTCATATTTGTGTGATTCAATTTGTCCAATTTTTAAGTTAAAATTTATTGTGAAACATAATGATCTGAAAAGGGCTATGCTTTCCTCAACCAAGTAAGAATCACATTTGATCTCATGGATGAGAATGTATTTCATGTGGTTAAGTGCAAATAAATAGAGAAATGAGTTTTGATGGGCGTAAATTGGTGATTCTAGAGTGACAGGCTAGAGCCTCCAATTTGATCCAGAGGTTCAAAACCTAAGGCTAAATGTTAGCCTACAAGCAGAGGGATAGTGAGAACTCTAGAGTGAGAGCTAATATCTTCCCAGCCTAATTGAGGATTTAGTAAATTGACTCTAGATTAGACAAAATTCATTATGCACTTGTAAGAGGGTAAATAATAGGTATGTTCCTATTTGACACAATATAATTTATAACAATTTGAATTATTCACCTATTATAATCTCATTGCAAGGAGGCTTTCTAAATTTTGATCTATTCTTCATAAATCTTAGTTTTAGTGAACTTAAGATTTACTTTGTGTTTACAGATAAAAGTAGTAGATATAGTTTACTTAGTTTAAAAACATAAATTTTAATTTTCATTCCTAGTTAAGTTTTTTGTCGTCTAATTAGAGTTTCTTTGAGTCAGTATTATAATAATTTTCAAACTTCACTGTGGGATCAATACTTAGGACTGCATTAGAGCCCGATATTACTTGAGCGATACGTATAATTGTATTAGTGTCCTAGTGAATATTTGAAATCAATAAATATTGCCTTAAATCGCTAGGAGTGGTAGCTATAAAGATTTAAAGAAATGTTAATTATTTTAAATTATATTATTATTGAGGCTGCCACAACAACTAGACTGCAAATCACCATTACAACTTAACCTTATAGTAATATCTAATGCTCAATGGTTTGGACTTTAAAACTTTATTCCTAAACTCTCCTTGCTAACTAAAGACATTTGAAGCATGATAATTTATATGGACCATCAAACTAGTATATAACTTGGATGTGTTGGCGGTATAGGCACAGATGAGAAAGGTATCTGGTGAGAAATTTGAGATAGCTAAATAGTATTGTACCTCTTGACCTAAATACCTTATTATGGTACAGGATTGACACTATTATTCATCTACATTTAATGAGAGATAACCCCTGCTTTCATAGATTGTTGGCGGTTTTGGCCCAACAGTGAAATTAACTTGTAGACAATCTGATTTATAAAATGTACAATACAATGATAAAAAGTACATTTCTTGTGAAACTAATTTTTTGGCAGCTAAATGAAAATTTACCTTACCTATATGTATGACAAACTATAAATTCTTAGTGTTACCTTCTAAATTTTCACTAGTTGGTTACATGGACTGGGCTAAGAATTGCCCTCCTTCGATCGTCTTACTGGTAATTTCTAGTCGATGTCAAAATTTATACACATAGATTGCTGATGGTTGCCTGTGAATTCCTTTGAGGATGATAAATTTGTGCCCATCCCCAACTCAAAATACTTATGTCCAGTCCTAATCTTTCATATATGTCTGCTATTTAGCTCTATACAAATATGTATGCTTTCATATCAAGTATTTGCATTTAGAAGTATTTGATTCATGTGACAATTGCAATTTCACCAGAGGTTGCAGGTATGCACCAAATCTTTCCCTTCTACTGTATTTTTATTTCTTAGGCATGCATCATTATTACTATGCTACTTATTATGCATGTAAAAGTCCCCTAGGGTAGAGAATAGCATGCCACCTATTTATAAGGGACCCTGCAGCTAAACCCAAAGACTCAACAATAAAAACAAAACACGATAATAACAACAACCAATCTGACTTAGGTACATTTGATATAACCAAAACACTACAATGAAGAAGCTAGAAACAATTGTTTACAAGACAAATGATCCTGACTTTCTATATAGATGTTTATGGTGATGTATGAGATTATAATTTCCTTAATAATGATTCCTATTTTGTAACAAAACCAAAAACTTGATCCCAAGTAAAAGCTAGGTAAATTTTCCACTAAGCAAAACTATGAAGCATTTAAGAATAAAGTTATAATATTTAAATACGGGATACTATGTAAGTATATGTATCGTTATCAAGTAATATAGGACTTTTTGAGTAAGCCCCAAATATCGAACCCACAGAGAAAACTAGTAATATGCACTTTAGAAAACTAGAAAGTTTAGATGGCAAAAACTTACTTAGCAAAATAGTCCTACTTAAATTTAAGATGCTATAATAGGAATGAAAATTTGATTCTTTTTGTAATTTTTGGATTTATGGAAATAAAGTAAGCAACTAATTAACTTAACTAAATATTTGTAAGATGAAGGCAATATAAGTAAAATATTTTTTTTCCTTATCATGAATCAGTAATAAGGAAATTTTGTTTTGGAAGTATGTTAAATGTGTTGTGCCAAATAGAATCAATAATATTCTTTACCCTTACTAGAGATGTTATAAAGAACATTGGCTAATATATAGTTTGAATAGTCTCAAAGACCGGTTAGGTAGGGATGATACTAGATCTCACTCTAGAGTTCCCTCTTCTCCCTCCATCTGGAAGCCAACATCTTGTATCAAAACTTAAAATTATATATCAAATTGGGGGCTTTAGTCTATCACTTTAAAGTCCACTGATTCTACACCGATGAAAATTTTATTTCTCTATTTATTTGCACTCAATCCCATGAACTACATTATCATCCATGAAATCAATATGTGATGCTAACCATTTGTTGTTGACTGAAACAATACCATCTCGGATCTTACATGTTCTCACAACAAGTATTAAAATTTTAATTGGCCAAATCAAGAAGTAAATTTCAAATCATCACAACTTCATCTAACATTAAAGTATAATACTTCACACAACTTCCTTTAAATGCTTAATTACTTATTATTTTAAGGAAAAAGATAAAGAAAACTACTCATAATCCATGAAGAAAACACAACTATGCATGAGTTTAAAAGTAGAAATCATGCTCACAAACAAGAAATCTAAATTAAAACCAAGTGTACTCACAAAGATAAACACTTATCACAATTCCTCTCCAACAAATGTCTTCAATTTCCTTTGAATTCTCTTCCTTCACTCACAATACAAAACTAACATTGAAAATAAAAAGAAAGTGGCGGCCAGCAGCGGCGACGGCGGTGGTGACATGGATGGATGATGGCTCTAATGGCTGATGGTTGGCTTCTTCTCTTGATGATCAAAGTCTTCTTTAATAAAAAATTAAAATGTTTCTCCATTTAATGAATCTTCTAGAACTTCCTCCTTTCAAAAGCCAATTGAATGAATTTTTGTGTCCATGGGCTATTTCTCACATTTTTACCAAGGGTTGCTTCAAACACCTCTTAAAAAATTCATCTAAATTCAACGAAACATCAAATAGCTACTTCTGGAGCTTAAGTGTGGGGTATCGGGCGCTTAGGCGCATGCCTCTAGAGCTTAGGCTTCAGTCTTGGGCGCTTAGATGCCCCAGTTCAATTTTGTATATTCATCATTTTCTCTCCAAATTTGACTTTTTTTCACTCCTTTTAGCATTTTTCATCCATTTGATTGTACCTGAAAGAAAAACTCAGAAATATCTTTCACTAAAGTGCAATATCTCAAAAATAGGCATAAAAATGTATATAAAAGCATTATATATTTTAGGTGTATCAAAATCTGCCAAACTTAAAATTTTACTTATCCTCAAGTGACCCTTCAATCTTTAAAAACTAAATAAGTATATGATGTATATGAGTTTCTTTAGGAGTTACTAAAATTTTGCTGTAGAAATATAGTAGTCCAATTTAGAAAAAATTTTAGTAAATGAGAACAACTTAGAGTTTAGAAATTTTTAATGTTAAGAAATATGAAAGTATGAGTTTCTATTTCTCCAAATATAGAGTTTAGGTATTTTATCTTCTCCACATAAAAATTTTTATTAAGCATAATTTTACTTACTATATTATATCCTTAAGCTTAAGAGTTTCTCAAGTCTTAAACTTTAAAAAAATCTAATATGGAACCAATTTTTAATTAGGCACTAATCCTCAAGCTTCTCCTCCCTTTTTAAATTTTTTTTTTCTATTTCTTTCCCTTTTTTTCTTTCTTTTTTTCTCAGAAAAGGATTACTGTATCTGGATAGGCCTTTAATGATTTTGAATCACACTCTTCCTTTCCTAAAGCAAAGAGTTGATATTTTTCTTTCACTTAAAAACATAATAATAGTTTTTACAAATTAATTTCAATAAAAGAAATTTAATTTTTGAAAATAAAAATCTAAATCTTTTGAATTTTTCAAAAATACAATTTTTCCTACTAATGATAGTTACAATATATATAGCATTTTTCACACTAAGACTTTTTAACTTTAAGTTTTTCTTTATTACTGTAAATTTTAACTAAATTCTATTACTCATTTCTATATTCAAAATTTTACTTCCCTAATATAACTTAATATACATGGTCATTTTTTTGAAATCAAAATCAAATTTATTTGAAGCACAATTGAGAACAAATAAAATTTTAAGTTCTTTAGCAAATTTTTCAACCCAAACTTGAATTTATAATAAAAATAAAACATTTTAGCATCATATATAAATATTGGCAGGAATGAAAATTAGAAATAACATGTTTGTAGGAATTTTCATATCCTAAATATGCAAGTACAAAAATTAATAACAAGAGTAAAAATTAAATTGATCAAATTTTAATTTACTTAACATGTAGAGATTCATTGGACTTCTATGCAGTGGATTATAATATAAAAACAAAAAAACACACTAACAAACATACATGACTGCAACATGAAGAAAAATATATGGTAGTGAATTGAAAATTTTTAGCATGCAGCGTTTAAGTAAGATGTTAGCTATAATCTAAACCTTCTTAAGATCCACAATTAAGTTTAGTACAAACTTACTAACTACAATAAACAACACAGTTAACACAACTACCACCAAACATAATAACTACTCACAAAAACACAAATACATCACAGTATTTTCTACTAAACAAAGTACAACAAAAACTAACAGTCTCAACAATAAGAACTTAAAACACTACAAAAAATACAGAACAATTGTACTATCAACAGTTCACAACAACAAACTAACTAAAAACCCAACCAAACTATAGATCCAAGCTAACCATCCTCATCCTTTGCATCACAATCATTACTACTTCAAGTAGCTGCAGGCTCGTATGGTGGATATCTGTGGTACTGAGGAAACACAACATCCTGGTTAACTCTCATGAGGTTTCCATAGCTAAGTTAAATTCACCCTCATAATCACTATGTCTCTTCATATATCCATCCATATGCTTTGCAAAATGTTCTAAGTTTACAACTTTTCATTGGTATAAATGACATTATTCAAAATCATGCCCAATAGCTGTGACTGAGAATTAGATCCAGAAGTTTGACCTTGTGTTGTAGAAGCATGTGAAGTAGAAGCTCATGATGTAGAAGCAGTAGAAATACTAGCAAATTTTCCTCTCCAGCCAAAAATGGAATGATGTGAATAAGATTTCACATTCACATTGGTCATGGGTTTAAGAGGTTGCAAGATCGCCTTCCAACTGTCAAATCTAACTCCAGCCTGCTCAGCGTTCTAACATAATGAAAACATCAAGGATGCAAATCCCAAACCTGCAGTAGTAGCAGCAATGGCAGAATTGATAATAACTTCATGAATCAAAGCTCCAATGTTGATAGGCTTGAACTGTTGGATGCAATAGTTCAAAGTAGCTCAATCATGGGTCACTTCACTAAGATGATTTGTAGGTAGTAAACAAGCAGAAATAAATTAGTTTCATGCCTTTGCAGTGGCATCCAACTTTGAAGTAGAAAAGTTAACTCTTCTTTCATTTGTAATCTTCTTAAACCCTCTTCCATCAGTCAAACATGAAATCATTTCATCTAGCTCCTTTTCAGTAGGACTATAATTTGAATAAAAACACAAAGTGCTTGAGGGCAAATGATAAAATTGATTTATTACCTCTAGTGAAAAGGCACTGTCTTCCCCCTCACCATGAATCCTTCTTTAGCTTCAAGGAGATTCACATAGAACTCCAGCACAACAGAAATCACTTCTATGGCAGAAAAATAATAGAACCGCTCCCACTAGCAGCAAACAATCAAATCTTCAACAGCTCCTCTCAGACTTTTAAATCACCGCTCAAGAATCAACTTTCTTGATTGCAATGCATCACAGTATCGATCCTGAGCTCTCAAACTGACAAACTTGCTTGAATCGAATTGACCCTTTCCTTTGCTCCTCTTACTCAAGATTCACCAATCTTAATAAATTCAATTCAACGGAAAATAACACATAATTTCTCACAAACAAACACTTATATTCATTTATGAATAATTACAAATATTTTTAATACATAAATTTGCAATCCAAATAGTCTCGGATGAGAAAATTTCTAACACAATTACTAGATAATTTTAACATTAAAAACATATTAAACACACTTAACATTATAAACAAACACTAAACACAAACACTAAACCACAAACTTAATTCCTTTCTCCAGTCGGTGGAACGAATCCTAGCCTATCATTAGTTCATCGAATCCTAGCCTATCATTAGTCTCTCCTTCAGCATTTGGAATGTAAATATGAAATAACGGATGATGGTTAATAACTCTGATTGAATCTTCTTCAATCCACTCGTTCTTCAAATACATAGCCTTGTCTGCATCTTCTATAAAATTGGTATGGTTAAACTACATCTTAAGCTGCCATCCCATATTATCTAGATGTGCGTTAACTCCCATCACATCGGCTTCAATTGAAGTCATGTCAGCCTCAATTTTAGTGATTTTCTCTATTATTCATTCGACTCTAACGACAAGGAAACCATTATATAACTCTTGCGCGCTCTGACTAACAAACTTTTTTTCTCAATGACTCCTCCTTTTTCTTCAAATCACTCTCCCAGGATGACATTATTCCAAAACTCTCACTTTTTCACTTAGAATTTAGAGTTAGATGGAAGTGTGGTGAGAGTTCTCCTCATACCCTTCTATTTATAAGCTCTAAACTCCTCATAAAACTCATAGGCACATTTTAAAATTTTCTCGCATGTTAGAGCTAACTAAATCTCAATTAAAACTTCTAAAAACTAAAATTCACAAATGTTTTTTAAGTGTTGCGCTTAAGCGACAAATATTGGCGCTTAAGCACTGGTGCTCAATTTAGCACAGGTCAACTTAGCATCCAAATTCATGCCCTAATATGTCTAATTCATCTTTTAAGGTCTTAGAATAATCACTAAATCATTATATATTCAAAATACTACCAAAATTTTCTAAATCACACACAATAACATAATGATAAAAACAAACACACCGATAACTATGGGTTACCTCCCACAGAGCGCTTAGTTTAATGTCATCAGCCTGGCGTAATCAGTGCTTATTTCGGTTGACCCAACATCATAAAAAATTTTAATTTAAGTTGGTCACCTAAAAAGTAGAATTTCAGCCTGTAACCAATCACTTTAAATATTTTATCAGTTTTAGGATCTTTGATATCCATGGCTCCATAGGGATAAACTTTCACTACAACAAATTGGCACATCCACCTAACTAAAGTTTTCCTAGAAATAGCCTTAAAATTTTCTTATAAAGCAAAACTTATTGCCCGGGTAGAAAATTTTTAGTAAGAATCCTTCGATCATGCCACATCTTCATCTTTTCTTTATAAATCTTAGCACTTTCATAAGATTCATTCCTCATCTCTTCAAGCTCATTCAATTGTAGTCTTGTAATTAAATTCTTTTATAGCTTAATATGCTTTACACTCAAGTTCAACTGATAAGTGACACATTTTCCCAAATATTAGCCTATATGGGGACATTCTTAAAGGAGTTTTGTATGCAGTCCTATAAGCCCACAAAGCATTGTCAATTTTGACTGACCAATCCATTTTGGTTGGATTCACAGATTTTTCCAAAATTCTTTTAATTTTATGATTAAATAATTCAACCAAACCACTTATTTGAGGATGATAAGTAATAGCAATACTATGGTTAATATGATATTTATTTAATAAATTCTCCATTATTGCATTTTGGAAATGACTTCCCCAGTCAGTTATGATTACTCTCGTCAACCCAAATCTACAAAATATTTTTGTTCTTAAAAACTTTGCAACAATTTGAGCATCAATTCAAGGTAAAGTAACATCTGTTTTCCATTTGGATACATAGTCTACTAATAACAATATATATAAATTTTTGAAAGATGGTATAAATGGTCCCAAAAAATCTAATCCCCAAATATATAATATCTCACACATAATTGAGGGGCATCTCATTCCTCCTAGAAATATTGCTTGCTCATTAGCATTGATCACATGTTTTCATATAAACATTTACATCTCTAAAGATTGTAGATCAATAAAATTCAGATTGTAAAATTTTATATGTTGTTTTATCAACACCAAAATATCCCGAAAAATTAGAATTATGATATTTTTGGATAATTTCATTAGTTTCTTCTAAAGGTACACATCTTCAAATAATTAGATCATTTCTTCATTTATATAAAAATGGGTCATCCCAAAAATAAGTCTTAGCTTCAGATAAAAATTTTTTCTTTTATTGGTATGTCATTCCATAGGGTATAATATCACTAACAATGTAGTTCACAATGTCTACATACCATGGAACACGCCACTAATTAACATTGAACAATTTTTCATCTGAAAAATGTTCATCAATTTCCTTTTCAAAACTGAGTGGTTTCTCTAATTCAAGCCTCAAAAAATGATCAGCAATTTGATTCTCAGCTCCCTTTCTATCTACTATTTCGAAGTCAAATTCTTGCAAAAGAAGAATCCATACTATCAATCTTGGTTTTTGCATCCTTCTTTCTCATTAAATACTTAATAGCAGAATGATTTGTATGCATAATACATTTAATTCCAATTAAGTATGATCTAAATTTATCAAAAACATATACTATAGCTAATAACTCTTTCTCAGTTGTGGTATAATTAATTTGAGCCTCATTAAGATTTTTTCTAGCATAGTAGATAACTTCTTGATAGTAGCATGAAAATATTTAGTGTTTCTGTCGCCGTTTTTAAAATGAGTGTCACAAGCTTTCTGTCTGAGGAAATCCCCCTCAACAGTGATTTCCTCCAAAAGAGTATGATGAGTATTAGTGTAGTGACTAATTTTTCTTTTAATAATTCAAATCTTATAGGCACTCTTTATCAAAATTTAAAATTGCACCTTTTTCAAGTAAATGGCATAGAGGCTTAATAATTTTTGAAAAGTCTTTAATATATCGCTTGTAAAATCCAGCATGTCCTAAAAAACTCCTAATTTCCTTCACACTTGTTGGGTGAGGTAAATTAGTGATCACTTGAATTTTTGCAGGGTCTACTTCCATACCATTTTCTAAAATTTGATGTTTCAAAACTATTCCTCTTGCTACCATAAATTGGCATTTTTCTCAATTAAGGACTAAATTTATTTCTTCACAGCACTTAAGAACTTTTGATAAATGTTCTAAACATGATTCAAATGAAGTTCTAAACACTGAAAAATCATCCAAAAAACTTCAATCCTTTTTCCAATTAAATCACAAAAAATAGTCATCGTGCAACTTTGAAATATAACAGATGCATTACATAAACCAAAGGGCATTCTTCTAAAAGTAAATGTATCATATGGATTGGTAAAAGTTGTTTTCTCTTGATCCTCAGGAGCGATTTATATTTGGTGATAACCAGCATATCCATCCATAAAACAAAAGTATTTATGCCCAGCTAGTCTATCCAATTTTTTATCTAGAAAGAGTAGTGGAAAATGATCTTTTCTAGTGTCGAGATTTAATTTTCTATAATCAATGCATATTCACCATCCTGTGACTTTTCTTATTGGTATTAACTTGTGATGTTCATTTAAAGTCATAGTCATGATCCCGGAAAATATAATTGTGTAAAATTTATAAAGTTGACTTCGCTTTACACCAGTGCCAAAAACTTGAACTTGATGTGAAACTTGATGTGGTATTTTATGAATAATAATGTTAAGTACTTAATTTTGGGATTCTACGCAAGTATAAGTATCGTTATCAAGTAATATAAGACTTCCTATTTAAGTCTCAAAAATCGATCCCACGAGGAACGTACAAATTTTAAATGATAAATTAACTAGGAAATTCACAGAAATAAAATGAAATTATTGTCATTAATTTTGAATGTTTGAGATTCTATCAAAACTAAATTATTAACTACTAGCAAAATTTTAAATGTAAAGTTTAAATCAATAACTACTAAATTATGTTTATGTGATGAAGTTTTCTAATCTAAAAAAACATCCTTCCCACTACAATGAGTTTTTGGTGAAATGAGATGAAATAAATGATTTAAATATGTATTGTGCCAAATAGGAGTAATTTTAATTCTCTACAATGATTCTGTGTTATAGAAAATCATTGGTTAATCCCAAGTTTAGTTCCTAAATCTGTGACTAGGCTAGGAGAGTATTGGCTCCCACTTCCCTTCCTGTGAAGGCTAACTCTCACTTTAGTTCTTAAACACTAAAATTAAATTGGAGATTTTAATTTGTCACCCTAAAAATCTCCAATTCTACACCCAAAAATGCATATTTCCTTATTTATTTGTACCTAATTCCATGAATGAAATACTCCTTCATGAAATTAAATGTGATTCTCACTATGTTGTAGAACTCATACTCTATTTCCTGGATCATATGTTTCATAACATATTTTAACAATTCAATTGGTCAGATAGAAAAGTGAATTAAGAGCGGAGTTGGAAAACCATCACAATTTATTTTAAATTTTAACATTGGCACATCCAAATTATCTTTTCATTTCACCATATCTTAGAGTGGGGAGAAAGATAAATAAAACTACTTAAACTTCTTGAGAAAGATACAACAAAATACAAATTTCATATATAAAAGGAAGTTCATACAACAATAATAAACAAACAACACTTATCTGAAACTCTTTCTCAAAGAAAATCCCTTGTAGCCTCTCTTAGGAAATGAAGGAAGAAGAAAGCTTTCACTTCTCTCCCTCTCCAACACTCTTATAAAAGAATTCACACTTAAACTCACCACACAAACTCAAAACTATAAAGAAAATAAATGACTAATGGTGTGGAATAAAGTGGAAAGTGGTTGAAGGTTGCAAAGGGGTGCGAAGAGAGCGAAGAAGAGACCAAGGGAGCGAAGGAGAGACCAAGAGAGAGACTTTTCTGATCAATTTCAGCTCTAAATAAAGCCTAAGGTCAGTTTTTTAATAGGGGCACCCAAAACCTCTTCAAAAAGCGTCTAAATTCTTCAAATCTTCTAGAAATAGGGTATGCACTGACATTGGCGCCGTCGGCGCCAGTGGCCCGTGAATATAATCCATGCTCTCTGTTAAACGGTGTCGTCGGCGCCTAGTCTAGCACCGTCGGCGCTGAATAATTCTTCAAAAACTCTATTTTGACTCCAAATCTCATCATTTTTGTTTATTTTTTGCTCCAAGTCCTAAAAATCAACAACCTGTAATAAAATATAAAAAATACCTTCCTTTAAAGTGCAATATCACAAAAAATGAGTATAAAATATGGGTGTAAAAATGCATATATTTTTATTGTATCAAGCCACTCCTCCTTTCTTAGGAATGCAGTGAGTTAGACTAACCCATGCACTATCTTAAATAGGGTAGATAATTCCAGCATCTGACCACTTTAAAATTTCTTTCTTAAAACTTCTTTCATAATAGGATTCAATCTCCTTTGAGGATCAGCCCTTGGTTCGCAGTTCTCTTCCATATAATTTCTATGCATAAAAATTGAAGGACTAATTCCTTTTTTTATTAGTAATTCTCCATCCAAAGGCTTTCCATGCATAAAAATTGAAGGACTAATTCCTTTTTTTATCAGTAATTCTCCATCCAAAGGCTTTCTTGTAATTCTTTAAAGTTTTCATCAAACACTCTTCTTCTTCTGTTGTTAATTTTGAGGAAATTATAACAAGTAATGTAGAGGAATCACCTAAACATACATACTTCAAATGCTCATGAGGTTTTTTAAATGATGGAAAAAAAAGATTTATTTTTTTTTTGTTGTGTCCAAAACTTCAAAATTTTCTTGAACATAATTTGAATATTCCTTATATAAATCTTCATATTGATCAAATTCCTCTTCTTGCTTGTATTCCAACTTTTTCGTTTTATATTTCTCTTCATAAGTTGCTTTGAAATGACATTCACTTTAATATCCTATGACATCCATTCTATAGCATTCATCAACTTTACATTTTGTAGGGTATTTTATTGATTTGGAATTATTAAATGTAATTGTTTGATCATTGACGCGCATTGTTAATTCTTCTTTCTACACATCTATCATTGCTCTTCCTGTGGCTAGGAAAGGTCTCCCCAAAATGATAGGTGTCTCATTGTCTTCCTCCATATCTAGCACAATGAAATCAACAGGAAAGACAAAGTGATCCACTTTCACTAGGACATCTTCTATAACTTCTTTAGGATATGTTATTGAACGATCTGCTAACTGCAAGGTTATAGTAGTATGGGCTATTTCTCCTAATCTCAATCTTTTAAATATTGATAATGGCATAAGATTTATGCTTGTACCTAAATCCCATAAAGCTTTTCCATAAAATTTGTCTCCTATTACACATGGAATTATAAAGTTACCAGAATCTTTAAGCTTTTCAGGAAGCATTTTCTAAATTATAGCATTGCACTCTTCACTAAGTGCAACAGCCTCATTATCTTTGAACTTCCTTCTCCTATTAAGAATATCCTTCATAAACTTCACATAACTTGGCATTTGTTTTAGAGCTTCAGCAAATGTAATATTAATTGTAAGCTTTTTAAAAATTTCCAAAAATTTTAAAAATTGCTTATCCAACTTTTGTTATCGGAGCCTCTGAGGAAATGGAAGTGGTGGTTTTCTAAGTCAACTTTAAGTGGAGAAATTGATCTATATAAACCTTTTGGAGCGTCCTATTTTGGTTCTTCAATCTCTTCTCTCTCTACTTCAGTCTCTATTTGAACTCTACCTCACAATTCTCTTCCGCTTCTAAGTTGAACTACTTTTACTTGCTCTTTATTCTTGTTCTTTATTCTTTTGCTCTTTATTCTTGTCTTTTGGATTTACTTTTGTATTACTAGGAAGTGTTCCTTGGGATCTATTACTTAATGAATTTGTTATTTCTCCCAACTGATTCTCAATATTCTAATTGTTATCTCCTTGACTTTGTAATTGAATTCCCGTTTGTAACACCACTTCTTGTATAGATAACTTCTTTTCATCTCCTTAAATTGTGGATTACTCAAATTGTGGATTACTCTTAAAACCTGGAGGATAAGTAGGTTTATAATTATTATTCCCTTGATTGTTCCAGTTTCCCAATGGGTTTACTTGATTGTTTACCCATTGCTGATTATTACCACCCAAAATATTATTCCAGTTAAAGTTGGGTTGGCTCAGCTCATCTAACCTTGGTTATAATAATTTGAATATGGGTTATCTTGTTTGTTATTTATGGCATTCAAAGTCTCTAATGATTCAATCACAGAAATTGGTTGAGGAAAATTCATTCCAAATTGATTTAGCTTTCTTGAAATTGCAGTAACTTGATTTACTAACATTGCAAAAGCATCAGTTTCGCAAAAGCATCAGTTTCATTAACATTGGCTACTTTATTAAGATTTACCCTTTCAGAAGGCCATTAAAAATTATTTATAGTCATCTCTTCAATTAAAGCATAAGCATTAAATGGTTTTGATATCAACAAACTACCAACAGCGGCATCGATAATAGATCTAACAGATCCAGCTAATCCATTATAAAATGTTTGAATTATTAACCAATCTAGTATAGTATGGTGTGGACACTTTCTTAAGAGTTCTTTAAATCATTCTCATGCTTCATAAATAGATTCTCCTTCAAACTAGAAAAAAGATGTAATATCATTTATAAGCTTCACAGTTTTTTATGGTGGAAAATATTTTGCAAGGAATTTCTGCGCTAAATCACTCCAAGTTCTGATAGATTCAGGTGATAACGATTGTAGCCATATCTTAGCTTTATCCCTTAATGTGAAAGTAAATAATATAATTCTTATAGCATCATCTGATACACCATCATATTTAAATGCAGCACACAATTCTAAAAAATTGGCAAGATGTAAATTTGAATCTTTAGTTGGTGCTCCCCCAAACTGATTATTTGATATCATTTAGATAATAGCGGGTTTAAGCTCAAATGAATTAGCCACTATAGTGGGTTTTTCAATACTACAATGAAGTTTATCCACCGTAGGGTTTGCATAATCTCTTAAAGGTCTAAACTCTTCAGCATTTTGATTTGTCATTTCTTGAAATTTTTCAATAATTTTTAATTCTTTAATTTTTCTAGTAGTTCTTTCTAATTCAGAATTGTAAGGCACAAGTCATGTGGAACCTAAGTTACACATACATTACTAAAAAATACATAAAATAAAAATAACTATAACAATAAAAATAAAAACACATAAACAAAAACTTTATATAAAAACAACACTACAATATTCCTATAATAAATATTCAAGTTTAAATAAGACTTTTGTAAAAATAGAAATTTTGTTTTTTAAAAACTTTTTGAAATTTTTTTAATTTTTTTCCAGCAATGGCACCAAAAACTTGATCCTGACTTTCTATATAGATGTTTATTGTGATGTATGCAATTATATGCTTAATTTCCTTAATAATGATTCCAATTTTGCAACATAACCAAAAACTTGATCCCAAGAAAAAGTTAGGTAAATTTTCCACTATGAAGCAAAGAAGAATAGAGTTATAATATTTAAATGTGGGATACTACGCAAGTATATGTATCGTTATCAAGTAATAAGACTTTCTGAATAAGCCCCGAATATCGAACCCACAGAGAAAACTGGCAATATGTACCTTAAAAAACTAGAAAGTTTAGATGACAAAATCTACTTAGCAAAAAACCCTAAATACTTAAACTTAAGATGCAATAATATGAATGAAATTTTGATTTTTTTAAATAATTTTTGGATTTATGAAAATAAAGTAGCAACTAATTAACTTAACTAAATATTTGTAAGTGTAGGAAATATAAGTAAAATATCTTTTTCCTTATCATGAATAAGTAATAAGAATAGAAATTTTGTTGTGAAAGTATGTTAAATGTATTGTGTCAAATAGGAGCAATAATATTTTTTACCCTTACTAGAGATGCTATAAAGAACATTGGTTAATCTATAGTTTGAATAGTCTTGAAGATCAGTTAGGTAGGGAAGATGCTAGCTCTCACTCTAGTTCCCTCTTCTCCCTTCACCTGGGGACTAACATCTCGTATCAAAAATTAAAACTAAAAATCAAATTGGGGGTTTTAGTCAGTCACATAAAAGTCCACTAATTCTACACGCTTAAAAAGTTTATTTCCCTATTTATTTGCACTCAATCCCATGAACCTCAATCCCATGAACTACAATTTGCACTCAATCCCATGAACTACAATCTCATCCATGAAATTAATATGTGATTCTAACCATTCAATACCATCTCAAATACCATCTCAGATCTTACATGTTCTCAAAACAGGTATTAACATCTTAATTGGCCAAATCAAGAAGTAAATGAAGTGCAAGGTTTCAAATCATCACAAAATCAATGGAGAAAACACAAACAAACATGAGTTTAAAAGTAGAAATCATGTTCACAAACAAGAAATCTAAATTAAATCTAAGTGTAGTAACAAAAATAAACACTTATCTCAATTTCTCTTCACCAAATGTCTTGAAGTTCTTTTGACATCTCTTCCTTCACTAATAATACAAACTAACACTAAAAATAAAAAAAGTGCCGGGCGGTGGCGACTTGGATGAATGATGGCTCTAATGGCTGATGGTTGGCTTCTTCTCTTGATGATCAAAGTCTTCTTTAATAAAAATCCAAAGGGTGTCTGGGTGTTCTCTTGATGATCAAAGTCTTCTTTAATAAAAATCTAAAAGGTGTCTGGGTCAAAGGGTGTCTGGGTGTCTCTTCAATGAATCTTTTAGAAGTTTCTCTTTTCAAAAGCCAATTAAATGAATCTTCATGTCTAAGGGCTATTTCTCACATTTTTACCAAGGGTCAAACACCTCTTCAAAAATTCCTTTAAATTCAATGAATCATCAAATAAATACTTCTAGCGCTTAAGTGTGGGGTACCCGACGCTTAGGCGTCAGTTCTGGGCACTTAGGCGCTCTAGTTCAATTTTGCACCTTCATCATTTTTTCTCCAAATTTGACCTTTTTTACTCCTTTTAAAACTTTTCATCTAGTTGATTGTACCTGAAAAAAAAACACACAAATACATTTCATTAAAGCACAATATCTCAAAAATAGGCATAAACTTTCATCATTTTTGCTCCAAATTTGATCTTTTTTCACTCATTTTAGAATTTTTCATCTAGTTGATTGTACCTAAAAAAAAACACACAAATAGCTTTCATTAAAGCGCAATATCTCAAAAATAGGCATAAAAATGTGTATAAAAATACTATATATTTTAGGTGTATTAACAAACAACGAAGATACAAGCAGACGGAGGATGACTTCAGATGATGATCAAGATAAAACACAAAGCAAAGGATGCTCCTCTACTAAACTTTCCTTAGTCTTAAATAACATAAACCCTTAGAACTTTGAGGTTGTTCGTCTAGTATAACATAAATTCTCACTTTATTTTTTTAGGACTTTGTTCAATCATGTTGTGCAATATAAACCCAAACTCTTTTTAGGACTCTGAGGTTGTTCGTTTGGTACGTTAAATAACAAAATTATGTAGTTAACACATCAAATAAAAAAAGGTAAAAACAATGAAATTAATGTTGCTACGTTAAATTCACTGTAGCTGCAGTGAACTCATTATGGCTTCAACTAAATTGTCTATTAATTCCTTATACTACCTTAAGAAATTGTGTAATTTGGTTATCAAGAAAATTGAGTTGCAGCCTACAAGAGAGAGATGTTGTACGGGAGAAAGGAAGAGCATCGACGAGAGAGAGTAAGGTCGTCAGTAGGAGAAGACGTTTGCCGCGGGAACGTCTGCGTTTGCATGTGAGCGACTATGCAAAGGCTGCTACGGGAGTGTTTGTGTGTGACTGTGGAGAGATGAAAGAAATGATGCAACAACTTTCTTCATGCGACTGTGAAAGGGATGAAACTAAGGATACGATTGTGGGAATTCTATTGCGATATGTGTGAGAAAATAGAGATTTTTGTCTCTTTTATTTGCCTAAACAGTGATGTGTACTGGGGCGAAAATTGAGCTCTAGAGGCGTATAGGGTTATCTGGTGTGTAAGCCCTGTTAGGTTGCACTCCCCTCGTGGGCTTCGTGTGAACGGGCTTGCGTCCTACCCATGGGTGCACCCCATTAACATCTCTTAAAACAAATTTCTCTAGTGAGCTCTCATAGTAATTTCAATCGAGCTCGTGATCCTATAGTTAGTGTTGCAGGTTGAGCCTGAGCTCGAGCTTGTATTTCTAAAAAAGAGCCAAGTTTGAGTTAGGTATAATTCGAGCTCGACTCAATATATTTGGACCCTATCCCCCGTCATTAATCACTTGGATGACTTCTTGGGCTAAAATGACCATTTCAATGAAAGCTTGTGAACTTCTTGTTAGCACTGCGGTTGTGCTCAAATTTAAACTTGCATTCTCACAAATGAGCTTAGCTCGAGGTAAGCTTCCAAACTCAGAGGTAAGCTTGACACATTACAATCCAGTGTTTATATTTTTTTATTAAAAGAGCAACTCGTGAATACATTATAATCTTAGGGGTTCCATAATTCACAATACAAGGCAACGTAAAATACGAAAAGGTACATTAAAACCAAAAAACAAAGGATCCAAAAAAGGTAATCTTCATGCTGCTCCTTTCCCGCGCAAAAGAAAAAGTACTCCGTCTGGAAGTCGTTGCAATAAACTCCTTAGAAATGACGACCTGCAGGCATAAAAACCTAACAAATTACCTCGACAGCATCAGCAAAAAAACAGAGATCCGTAGGAGGTCGAGCCAAAAAATTTTAAAACTATAAAAAAGAGTTAGCCTTGAGATAATGCTGCCAGCAGCTGTAGTAGAACAAACCAAAAAATTACCAACGGCTCAAATTCTGGTCCACTCATGAAAGCTAATCCAGAAACATAGCCAGATAACGAAATAAATAGAAGGTGGTATAGCTGTAAAACAAGGAAAACAGCCCCCAGGAAGAGCTAAAGCACGCCATAACCAAATAGCTTTATCCATATGTAATTCCATAAACATAGCCAAAACCAAATAAGGGGATGGTGGTATAAATGTAATGCATTCCCCAGGCTGTCCAAAAAGCTCCACGCCATAACCACATAGCCTTAAAGAAAATAGCTTGCAACAACATAGCCAAAAACTAAATATAGGAATGGTGGTATAAATGTAAAACAATGTAAACATGCCCCAAGGAAAAGCTAATCCATATCCAAAAAGCCTTAACTTAGTATGCATCAAGAAAACTAGCCAAAAACAAATAATGTGATGGTGGAATAAAAGTAAAACATAGAATGCATTCCCCCATGAAGTCCAGCCAAACCGAAAATAATATAGAAAGGATAATGTCGTAGAATGCTAAAACACTAATCCTTCCCATAACAAACAACCAATCACAAAACCATGCATTAACATCTAAGGTAAGGAGAATCAAACAGATCACCATTCAGAAGGGTGTGAAGATGCGACATGGGTAAAGCGCCACAACTAACATTAATAGAATGCCTAGCCAAACGAGCTAATTAATTAGCAGGAGAGTTACCTTCTCTATAAACAAAAGACAAATGAAAAACTAAATTGTATCAATGAATATAATCACGAATTCGATTCATATTGGCAAGAAAATCCCATCGAGGCATAGCGACATGTAGAACTCATCCAAAAGCGTTTGTGACTCCGTCTAAAAAATGATTTTAGTAAGTTTGTAAATTTAAGACGAGCCCCAACCTGCCAACCTGAACAGCTAAAAGAAAAGCCCAACTTTCAGCCTCCAAATGAGAGGCGACACAAATCGGAGAAGCAAAATAATAAAGACACTGCCCAAAATGATTCCGAAGGATCCCACCCGCACCAGCCGCACTGGAGGTCCAACTGCCATCCATATTAATTTTAATCCAGTCCGTAGGTGGGGGTTGCTATCTGAAAATGGTCATCCTACCCACTTTAGACTGTGTAATATCCCCCGACAAAGATAAGGAACGGCAGACACGTTTGAAATGAGCCAAAATGTTATAGACAGTAATATAAGGCGCAATCAAATTGTTTCCATACCTAGCTTCATTCCTCGCCACCCAGATGAACCAAAGAAAAGCAAGTGGAAACCAACGCATATTTTTATCCACAGAAATAGCAATTTTCCATATATGGAGATAATCCTCAATAGAAGAAGAAAAAGGTCATTTTAAATTGAAATGGTTACCCAACTTATTCCAAATATCTGCAGCAAAAGGACAAAGAAAAAAAAAATGCGGAAACGTTTCGGACTCCTTTTTACATAAATGACATCGAGACACCATTTTCAAACCTTTAAGCTTCAAAATATCATCCAAGGGCAGAAAATTAAGAAAAAATCTCCATAAGAAAAAAGAAATAGAAGGAGAAATAAGCTTGTGCCAAATAGCCTGACTCCACCTCCAAGCATTATAAGGATATCTATTAGTATAAAGCATTTTGGTGGGGGAGAATCCAACAGTAGATTTTCATAGAGGAGTGTCTTTCATAGTACGCTTTATGGGAAGTTCAGCAATCTTAGCTGCCTCATGCACACCAAAAAGATCATTAAGTTTATTGACATCCCAATTACCATGAAGCCAAAGATCATAAATAGTTAAATCAGGTGGGGTACCCTGCTACAACATGAGATTGTCACCCAGCCCCCCATTGATCAAGACAAACTAAAATATTGCCCTCACCAACGTCCCAAAAAATAAAATTACGGGCCAACGTTCTCATTTTAAGAATGGCTTTCCAAATTCTAGAATCACCAGCCTTCCATTGAACAACAGACGGTTGATGGTAAGAGCAATATTTATGATAGAGGAATTTAGCCCATAAGGAATCATTGGAGCGAAATTTAAACCAAGGCTTGCACATATTAATGCTAGAAATTTGATCAAGACTTTTGAGTCCTAACGCTCCATATGATATAGGCTTGCAAACTTTATGAAAAGAAGTCTAATGCTTATTAGAATAACCACCTGACCAGAGAAACCGATTGAAAAGTCTCTCAAGAGAAAGTTCAGTGCTCTTCTTGAGATTAAGAATTTGTAAGGCGTACAAACGAATATTAAATAACACACTTTTAAGCAAGGTGAGTCGACCCCCGTTAGAAATAAAGATATTCCTCCAATCATCAATTTTATTTTTTATCCTTTCGACCACCTCATCTAATTGGGTTTGCCTATGACGCCCCCTCAAAAGGTTGACCCCAAGATACTTAATGGGAAGGGAGGCAGAGTGAAAGCCAGAAAAAGATATAGCCCAAGAGGCAACAGAGCTTTTATTTAACATTGCAACAGAGCTTTTAACATTCTTCCCAAAGAAAAAATTACATTTTTCTTTGTTAAAATGTAACCCAGAAACTTGTTGAAATTCCTCAAGAGCCCTCATTAACACCTTGATTGTAGATTTACTAGCATTATAGAAGAGGATAGCATCATCCGTATAAGCGAGATGACTAACAAGAACCGTGGACTTATGACTGTAGTGAGTGTACGGCTTGTTAAGCTGCATATTATTGAAAAGGCGAGAGAAGTAATTAAAAACAATGATGAAAATGGTAGGAGATAAGGGATCCCCTTGCTTGATGCCTCTCCGGGCAGAGAAGAAACTGTAAGAATTTTCATTCACCATCACACTGTAGTGATTATTCTGAACCCACCGTTGAATTAAGGAGATGAAATTATAGTGGAAGCCACGAGCATGCAAAATGTTAATGATAAAGCCTCAACTAATAGTGTCAAATGCCTTTTTAATATCAAGTTTTAAGATCATATTACCACCCCGACATTTTTTATCAAGATCTTCAATAAGCTCTTGAGCAAGTAAAATCTTATCAGTGATTTCACAACCCTTAACAGAAGCAGACTAATGAGGCGAGATAATTTTAGATAACATATGCTGAAGTCTAGAAAGCATCAATTTACTTTAAACTTTGGAAATAACAGAGGTGAGAGAAATAGGACGAAATGTATCCCAATTAGACTTATCATTACCCTTAGTGATAAGCACAATCATGGAAGAAGTGAAATACTTCCTAGGGTCTTCTCCCCGAAAGAAACTTTGGACGGCGAGGGTGACTTCCTTCTTAATAAGATCCCAACATATATATATGTTGTGAGATATGCACTTCAAGGCAAAGAAATGAAACGCAAAGAACACAAGTAGACACAGATCGTTTAGGTGGTTTGATCCAACTGGATCTACGTCCACGGGAGGGAATCAATCAAATAGTTCACTAAGGCAAAAGAAATGGAGAATACATAGCTTATACATAGAGATGAGCCTCATCTTCCTTCTATGGGCTCACTCTCAAGCGACACCTTGATACAATGCCTCAAGATGCTCTCCTCCTCTCTAGCTCTCTAGCTATTCTCTCCTTCTTTGTGGTAGCTTAAGATCTCTTCTCTTCCTCTCCTAAGCCTCACACCCTCTCTATTTATAGAAGCAAGAGAGTGATATGTGGGAGGTAGGTGAGCGGTAGGTGAGATGTGGTAGGTGAGCGGTACCACATTACAAAAGTTCCATTTTACCTTAGTTCAATAATTGGGGGTCAAAATAATAATTCTCCACCTTGACCCTCAATTGAGAAGCTTCGAAGTAAAGATTCCCTCCACCTAGCCCCTGAGGGGCCCTCAGCCTTTGCTTGAGTTTGTTAAGTCCAAACAGTACATGGACTTAGCAATCATGGCGCTTCTGATAAGAGAGTACAACCCCTTTTTCCTAACTCCTTATATGACGACACGAGGGCCTTTGGTTACTCTGATGCAGTCATTCTCTGCCTTGAACGAGCATCCGCTTGACTCCAGCGTACCTAAAGAAATCAAATTTCTTTTGAGCTCTGGTATGTACCTGACATTTTTCAGTACTCGTTCAACTTTATCAAACATCCTTATCCTGATTGATCCACTTTCAACAACCCTATGATCTTTATTGTCTCCCTGTATAACGGACCCATCATTTTCCTGTTGCAGTGTCTCAAACCAGTCTTTGTGAGGACACATGTGGAAAGAACACCCTGATTCGAGGATCCACTCCTTACTGGATTCAGATTCTGTGATCACTAGGGCCTCAGCAGAATCGTAGTCATCAGAGACTATGCTTGCTTCTCCTGATTCTTCTGGCTTTTCTTGATGCTT
>NW_018165602.1:0-40826 GCF_001263595.1 Phalaenopsis equestris | reverse complement strand
TCGTCGATCTCGTCTGAGACGTATTTGTCTTCATGCATTTTGAAGGAGTATATGTGCTGCTTCAGAAAGAATTCCTCCTTCCCGCAGACACTCCTCTGCGTCCAGCGGAACAAATCAGGAATTTCTCCTTTGCCTCTCGCATGAGAATAACTGCCTCTCAAGATCCGTCGCGCCTCACCAAACTGCGCAGGTCCTCCTGCTTCGCGAACTCCCGAACAAGGAACTCCCCGAACCCTTCTCGCGTAATCTCCCCCTCTTTCCTCTGGTCGAGCTGCTCGCAAGATTGAACTCCTGCTCCGAAATCCTCTGCCGGCAACCCTGTCGCAAATTTTCGGCCCTCGCTCGCAGACTGTTCCTTCTCCGTCTCGCCGAACCGCACAACCCGCGGTGCGAATCCAGTCGATCAAAGCTTCCACTGCTCACTGAATCTGTCGTTATTCGGCTGTCTGCGACGCGCTCCTCTGTTCGTGAATGTCGAACTCCTCTTCTTCGTCGCTGGCCGCGAACACCTTTACGCGGACACCTCTAGCAAAGAAGTATGGATCTTCCCACAGACAACGCAAATTGTTGTGAGATATGTACTTCCTAATTATATTGCGTCGAAAGAGGCAAAGAACTTGAGAAAGTAGGTTCCGAATCCGAGGCCGCTTCTGAGCATGAGGGCGTGGTCTGCAAGGTTCTTGGCAACCATCCAGAGCTCACGTAGATCTGAATTAATGAGATCTCTGCTGATTTGATCCATCTTCCTAACTAGATACCTTAATTTTCCCTTCCTTAATCACAAGAGAGAGAGCAGACTCCAAGAAGAAGAAGAGGTTGATTTACAGACTCTTCTTCAAAGAAAACCCGAAGGATCAGAATGCAAGAAAGACCACCGCATCGACCGTTATTTACCGGACTTCATTCCTGAGCACCAAGAACAGCCGTGCGGGAGCCAAAATCCTTCATCTCCAAGGCCATCTCTGATAGACCTACGAAATTACCGTATATATATATAGAGAGAGAGAGAGAGAGAGGCTGCATGAGTATTTAATTATGTGAACTAATGAAGTATATTTTTTTTTAACAAAAAATTCATAATGCTCTCAAATTCAATTTTTTTCAAAAGAATATTGCCTTATGATATTCCTATCAAAATTTGGTTAAAATATTTTGTTAAGAAATTGCCCTTAATTTTATACACAAATATGGATATATGGGGGTTTTTTTGTCAAAAAATTCTCTCTCTGAATCGGGCCCACTTGTCGAAACATTTGAATCAAACCCACCTGCCAAAGTAGTTGAGTCAAGCTCGTTTGTCTAAATGTCTAAATCGAAGCCATCTGCCGAAGTGGTTGAGTCAAGCCTACTTGCCAAAGTGGCTAAATTGAGATCTCCTGTCAAAGCAACCGATCGGATCATTCATGCCTTCCTCATGAACATAACCTAGCCTATTTATATGGCGGTAGCAATTGAAGGAAACCATCATGACCGATAAGAACAACATTGAATCAATAATTAAAGACGTCAAATGACATTAAAGATTTAATTCCTTCACCTAAACACCAAGAATGTTTATCATATCGACAGTAATTGACATTCGATGGCAATATGTAGCATCGATATCGCATATTTTTCACAAATATGCTATAAAAAAGCATCGCGTAAATATACAAATGTACAGCGCTGACTTTTCTCCCATGTATGTAAGAGGAGTGAGAAAAGTGGAGGATTCATCTACTTTGTCTTGAAAAGAAAACTCAATTTGGGGTTATGGATGGGGAATATCTCTCTTCCCCTCTGGGAGCTTTCGAGGAGTCGCCTCTTCCTGGCTTACTGGAGATAAAAAACTAATACGTTTTTCAAGATCTCTTCAAATGAATTTTGGCAATCACACTCTCTCTGCATCTCTTTTATGATACAAGGTCTTTTACTAGATTATATGTACTCTCGAATGATATCGGACCTATGATATGAAAAGATTCAACAATAATAAATTTAAAATCCTGAGATTTATTAAGAATAATATTGTATTTAACTCCTATCAAAAAAAACTATGGATTTTAAAATACCTGACTAAATTTAAATAAGATTTTTCTTAATTAACTATTTTTATTGATTCACATGTAAAATATGATTTTATTTTCTTTTTTTTGAAAAAATGAGTCACTTATAGAAATTATCAAAAATATATAATTGACATAAAGATATGGGAGGATTTGAAAAATGGCTTTTGGTAGCTGTTGTTCAGCTATTGATTTACTTACATTATGATTTAAATTTTAGCGATGGTTTTCCAATGAATGATTTCTGTAGCACTAAGTGGTTTGATATGGCCCAATGGGCTAAGCTAATGGGCCCAGATTGGCCTTACCATTTGTTATTTAACAATTATTTCGATCACCCACTACCATGTTCAAGCTGAACACTACAATATAAACAATTGGGAGAGTAACATGGGTAACTTAAAATGTTTTTTTCTCTAAACTTACATGAATTATAAAACTCATTTATTTATGTCGATCACATCAAATTATTAGAGATATGAAAAAAAAAATAAAAAAAAGGTTAAATTTTATTATGAATTTTCATCTTTGAGCGAGAATTAACATATTGTTCTTAAGGCATCAATGGAATATTAGTTTTGTAAATAGAAAATAATATAAATTTAAAGTTTGAACTAAACCTTCTTATAAATATAACCAAACTCTTATCAATATACTATATAATATTTTTGTTATGTGATAGCCATTTACAAGTTTAGGTAGGTGGAACCCTCCGGAAAAAATAACTACATTATGCACTCCTAGATTTCCATCACGCCCGAGTACAACTATACCCAAAAATGAGCTTCAAAATACAAACTCGCAAAAAAAAAATAACTCCAAAAATGTATGAGTATACTCCACAAAATAAAAAAACGACACCAATGAAGAAGCGTATTGTTGAACTTGTCTAAATGAACTGCCCCGAAAAAATAGTAGTGAAATCTTTCAGTCAGTCATCACAAGTAATCAAAGCCACATCTATTCACCAAAGTAATAATAAAAGAAAAACAATATAAGTGAAAAGATTTTGAGCAAAGGATCTGCTTAAATTCTCATCATCACCTCAATTATTTCATGTGCTACCGTAAAAAAACAACCATAAACAAACATGCTTAGTAAAAAAAAATAATCTTTTCCAATTACAATACAACTAGCCCTTTTAATCTCATACAAATAGCAGTTGTTACTTCCAAATAATGTCATCATTAAAACTTCAGCCATCACCATTTATGCATGTAGAAAATAACAAAAAAGCCAATCTTGGTTAAGTGTTTTCCAGTATCAACCATATCCATAAAGCCAAAATACCTCTCATATTTACTGAAAAAACAAATGCAACGTAAACTGATAAAGCCTTCAGCAAGAAGTTTTTCACGCCCCCTTAAATTGATAAAGCCTTCCACATGAGAAGGGTGTTTCCCCTTATAGTATTTAGCAAACATATATTGAGCGAAGATGGATTTTAACTCCCTAAAGTTAAGCCATAATTTTATACAGTTTATTAATGCAATATGATTTAGATCTTTGAAACTCAATCCTCTTGCAAAACAAGGTTCGTATACTTTTATCTAGGAAGCTGACAGTTTCTTTTATTGATCACCAGACCATGGGAATTTATTAAATACTTTTTCAAGCATTGTTTGGGTACTCGATTTAATCCTCATCACTTGTAAAACATACAGAGGGATAGCATTTAATACACTTTTAACAATGTGATTCTCCCCCCAAAAGAGAGGAAAAAATTAGTCCACTCGATAACTCTCCCTTGATTTTTCCCACCACCTCATCAAATTGGATTTATTTTTTCTTTCCCTTAAGAAGATTCACCCCTAAATATTTGAGAGGTAAATCAGCCATGGAAAAACCAGAATATTGGTTCACCCATCTTCTTACTCCCATATTCACATTTTTATAAAAGAAAAGTTGAAATTTTGATAACATTAAAAGACATACCATAAATTTTATGAAATTTTAAAAGAAGTTCATGTATCTTTATCAAACGTACTTACATATATTGATAAATAATATAGCATCATCAACATATGCAAGATGACTAATCATCATAGAAGCTCTATGATGATACTGAGTTCTACAAAATCTTCTTTGCAAATCATTAACCATTCTTGAAAAATAGTAAAAAAAATAAGTATAAAAATTGTTGGAGAGAGTAAATCACCTTGTTTTATTCATTTGTCTGATGAGAGGAAACCATTTAAGTTCCTATTTATTAGCATGGTGTAGTGGTTCCTTCTAACCATCTCTTGATAAGATTACAAAGTCCTCCTGAATATCTATCCCTTTCGGCACATTTAATATGAATTCCCAACTAATTAAATTATGTTATTTTTTAAAATCCAATTTAATGATTAAATTCCCTCGCCTTTTTTACCTAGAACAGTTAATAATTTCTGAGCCAGTATAATATTGTCAATAATGTTTCTCCCTTTTATGAAGGTAGATTGATTTGTTTCTATTATCTAAGATAGGTGAGGTTGCAATCTAGCTATTACAATTTTGTTGATTACTTTAGATAAAACTGATGTTAAACATATGGGACTGAAATGTTCCCAGGGTGTTTTCTCCTTACCTTTTGGTATGAGAATAATAGTGGATGTGCAAAAATATTTTCACAAATCATGATCCAAGATGTAGCTTTGTTTTACAGGGATTACCTCGTCCTTAATGATGTTCCAACTCACCTTATAGGACTCAGCTGTGAAAACATTTGGTCTAGCTACTTTATTGTCATTTATACCTTTTAACGCTACCCATATTTCACCCTCTATCAGCATATTAGTGAGAATTATTTCACTGATGTAATGTGCATGATCTTGCAACATGTCAAGATCAATATTTTGTGTTTAACCACAACGCTAAACAAGGTTTCAAAGTATGCAACATCACTTCTGCTTACGTCCTCTTGTGTAGTGAACCAACCGTTATTTTCATTTTTAATTCTCATTATTGTGTTTATTCTTCTTATTTTATTTTTGATGCATGTATTTCAATAGTGTGAATTTTTGTCTCCCTCAATAAAATGGGCTTTCTCTGCTTTCTGTTTAAGAAAATCCTCTTGTCATTTTTTTGTCAGTTTCAGTTTGTAGTGTGCTTCCTCTAATTTTCCCCTTATCTTCTCACTTACCTCATCTATAAATTTCAACTTAGTTACCTCATGCTCCACTTTAGTCACCGTTTTATTCACATCACCAAATTCTTGTCAATTCCAATGCTTTAATGCATCAGCCACTTTTTTATGCAATTGTCACAACACCAACCATGCACTACCCCCTTTATTTTTCATCCAGTTTAATTTAACACAGTTGATGAAGTTGCAAGATTTATCCAAGTATTTAGAAAAATGAAATTAGTTTGTTTAGGTTTTTCTGTGATGAAAATACTCAACAGAATTGGTCGATGATCAGACCTAGTACTAAGCAAATGAAAATTGTTAATTTGATGAAAATTTCATAACCAGCTTCGATGAACCAAAATTCTATCCAGCCTTTCAAAAAACGCTTCCCCTTTTCCATGTAAATATCGAGCCAACAAATCCCAGATAAAAAAACTTTGCACTCAGATGCCCTTTTTGAACCCCGACATTAAATGAGTTCCACCAAATTTCCTTCTCTTTTCTCAGCATTACATGCGATCATGTTAAAATCTCTACCCAATCCAGTTCTCGATCACATTTTCCTTAAGCAGGATTATTTTATTCCATGACTCCAATCTCATTTTTTGAAAGTGCTTGCATACACAAAATTAGCCCATCCTTGGAATGTATCCAGTTCAAACTTAACATGCAGGGACTATGTATCATCTTTTATGATATGAAGATTTAGCTATTTCCTTTAACAAAATCACACCTTATTATTTACATCTAAGGTAAAATTAAATCCAGTAAGTTTCTTCATTATTTTATTATTGTTATAACTAACTAAAGTTCCAAGATTGCAAATACTCATAGTCAATGGACCCTCATTAAGTGTTTCAGCATATCAAGGGCATAAGTGATAGCTATTCCCCTGATATTTCAAATCAGTAAATTAATCATAGTTCGAGAATATGCTTCTCCTAGTGGTTCTAGAAGGGGTATACCTGTTATCGCCATAAAAAAATGATTGAAGTTCTGCTTTAATAATATTTCTACTTTCTTAGTATTTCAATTCTTGTTCACCTCTTTTTTTCCTTATTGATATTTGAACGATTCATTCCTCCTCAATATCATTTCTCGTCTCCTCCAACTTCTCCAAAATATTTATGCCCTCTATATTGGTATCATTAACCACCAAATAAATCGTCTCTTCAGGTAAAACACAACGATGTTGTTTCTCCTCTAAGTTTCCTTTCACACAAAAAAATCTCCTATACTAGATCTTACTCTACCAGCGCAACCTCCACACCACATCACTATTCTTCGTTTCCTCACTGCCCTCAACCTCCCCATCCACCTCAGTCCCCTTTAGTACAATTTCTTTTTCTTTTTTCAAAGCATAAATTATTCTCATAGTCAACCTGTTGTACATTGAGTTCTACTTCTCCAAATTGACTGTGCTATTTCCCTATAATAATTCATTATAAGTAGGTGCAGGATTTACCTGATGAGTCTCCTCACGCTGTTGCACAACTTCATTTACATTTTTGTGATTCTTAAGCACATTTACTTTAAATTCAAGGTCTAAAACATAGCAATTCTATGCGAGATGATCGAACATATGACAATTATTGTAGTAACAAGGATTCTGCTCTACCAAAACCTTTTGCCAATACCTATCATGCACTGAACCAATATTTCTTTAGGAACCACACTTGTGATGTCCCTCTCAATCGAAACTCTCGCTATATAGGGTTTCTTTAGATTGCAAGTAAGAACATCTAGCTTCATCAATCAGCCAAAGATAGCATCTAGGGATAAAAAGGATTTCATGATCGAACAGGTGTATCTTTAAACCCTAGAATCTAAACCAAATTGGTAGAATTGATGGTTCGATTTGCAGATCAAAGTCCACAGTCCACTTCGAAATCTTCAGCTAGAGAAAAACTAAAACATAGATCTAACACAAATTTTCACTAAGCACAATACACAAAAGAAATACGAGAGGTACGTATGCGTGCGCGCCTGTTGAATTCATTTAGGATATCATATCCCACTCATACAACATATAGACGACTAAGTAAGAAACAATATTCTGAAAGTGGATGGATGAACACTAAATTTAAGCCTTACCTCTTGTGTTTTAAGGGAAGTGGGAGAGGATCCAAAATTTTCCTCTTTAAGGAGGGAGAGCATCTCTTTTTATTTCACTCTCCTTATTGATTTCTGAACAATTCAGTCCTCCTCAATATCATTTCTTGTCTTCTCCAACTTCTCCAAAATATTTATGCCCTCTATATTGGTATGTGATAACTAACACTTCAACAGATGATCATATTAATTTATCTAAGGAGGTCAGCGTCGGTAGATGGTACATGAGAACTAACACTTTATCATGTGAGGTTGGTGAATCATCTCAACAAGTCAAACTCAATAGTTAGTATGTGATAGCTATGTTTTTTAGAAAATGAGTCACCCACATTTGTTAGACCTCTAAAAGTATGTATAGATTTATTGTGTACAATTCATATATATATATACATAAATTTTTTTTTTTCTTTCGATAAATGAATGGGCCGAAGCACAAATAAAAATTTAAAAGTATTTATTTGATCTGACGCACATTACTGGAAGAAGTGTTCCGCCGGTACAAGTTAACGGCACAAGCGCTTCGGCGCCGCCATCGCTGCTGCGGATTCGAACGAGCTACCCATCTCTTCCCGCTTTAACACGACGCAAAAATAATCCTTATAAAAAAAAGAAGAAGAAGAAATTAGAATCCTTTCCCCCGCTTTGCCTCCAAAAATCAGTCTATAAAACCCTCCAAAATCACAAGCGAAAGGCTACTACAGAAATCAAATCCTAATTCCTTTCCCCCTCTTCTTTCAAAACCCTAATCTCTCTCCCGCTCCTCAGATCCAATATCACCCTCATCACTCTCCTCCATGTCCGGCATCGAAAGTTCGAGCCTTGCGAAGAGTCATCTCCCCGTTCAATCTCCTGAGATCCTTCCCTGTCCGGTCAATCCTCACTTCAACTTAGGTTCTGAGGATTTCTCTGGTTTTCGATGCATAGTCACTGGCGTCGCTGACAAGGGAAAGGTGCTGGCGCCATCCGTTAATCCGTTCAGCTGCGCTCAGCCCGTGAGCAATGATTCTGTAATATTCGCTTGCTTAACCCTCTAGTTGAGCTTTCACTTAAGATCTGCAATTTTTCTAGCTTTATTATATTGTGACCTTTTGATATGCTTAGTTGTTATCTTACATTTTGTTGGTGATTTTCTTAATTATTGTTGTTATTATGTAATTTGACATGAGGAATATTTTTGTCTCGAAGTGATGTTTTATATCAAGAGTTGGATCATACACAGTTTAGTTTGAATTTCAATGGTTGATTTTTTTTTTCATTTATGTGGTGGAGGTTTGCAGGATCTAGCAGAGTTTTTTGGAGAGTCTCTGATACCAAGTCAAATTTTAGTTTTCTTTGATAAATTTCTTTTTTACAATATTGTGGCTATAAATAACCACTATATATAATTGAAATGTTAAAATTTGGGACTACAATTCTTTTAGCCATTAGAACATATCTTTAACTTAGGAAACATATTTATGTACAATCAATCTATATACGGAAGTATACCAGCTTAGAAATACTTTTAGAATCTTCAATAAGATTTGGGTATAAATGTAAAAAGTTAAGTTTTTGGTGTTAGATATCTATAAATACATCAGAAGGTGGTGGTTTGTGTGTAAATCTCTTAAAAGAACTTTATACATTTTGAGTGTTTAAAAAAAAAGACGGAATGCTTTTCAAAAAAAAAAAAAGTTCAAAATGAACTCAAAACAAAACAATTTGTATTAAAAACCTCCAAAGGTTGGAGGTTTCGGCTTCCTACAAGAGGATGCTTCAAAATATGGTGGAGGTTTACAGGATCTATTGGAGGTTTAAGGAGGTCTCAGATACCAAGTTAAATTCTTGGATTTCACTCATATCTTTCATCTTATAATAGGGTAACTATGAATAATCTCTATACATAATTGGAATGACAAAATTTAAGTTTATAGATCTTTTAGCCATTAGAGCATATCTCTAATTTAGGAAATCTATTTATTTACAAGCAATCTATATAGGAAGGTATACCAACTTGAAAACACTTCTAGAATCTTCAACAAGATTTAGGTGATATGAATGTAAAAGGTAAAGTTTTGGTGTTAGATTTATAAATATATAAGAAGTGGGTGGAGATTTTTAGAGTCTTTGATGGTCCAAAGAAGGACCATTCAAATACAAGTGGTGAATTGTTGGATAAAAATTATGAAGAAACTATGCTGCTTGAGCAACCTATTTTCGACTAATTGGACATCTAACCAATTATTTTTTGAGGTTGATTCCTTTTCCAAACCCCAAGTAAATTTTGAATCTCAATTCTTTCCAAAAGTACCACCTAATTGAGCTACTAGATTTATACCTAGAGTTAACTATGAACCTATTATTTGTTTCAATCCAAGTATCCCATAAGCAATTATGTGTCCTATCATGGACTGTAAAGAAAATACGAGCCATTTGTGAATCAATTATCTACTGTTTATACCTACTAATATGCATGAAGCACTAGAAGATCATAGGTAGAAGGAAGTTATGAATGAAGAAATGAATTCATTTCAAAGGAACTCAACTTGGGAAGTTGTTGAGCTTCTTGAAAGAAAGAAACCCATTGAATCTGACAATTAGATACAAGGCAGATGAAACCTTTTAACAAGTCAAAGCTAGACTAGTTGCAAATGGGTACACTTAAACTTATGGAATTGACTACATGGAGACATTCATATCAGTAACAAAAATCAATATTCTCCGTATTCTCATATCCTTGGCGATGAATTTTGGCTTGCCATTGCACCAATTTGATGTGAAGAATATAGTTTTGCTTGGAGAACTTGAAGTAGAAGTATACATAAAGTTGCCTCTTGGATGTAACTTGCAATACAAATGTGAAAAATATGTCTTCAGATTAAAAATATGGTTTTAAGCAATCTCCAAGAACATGGTTTGGAAGATTTACGAAATCAATGAAAGCTTTTGGTTATAAGCTGAGTAACATAGATCATACCTTTTCTGTGAGGCTAATCAAAGAATGATTATTTGTCGCAATGTGTATATTGATAAAATGATAATAACAAAAAATGATTCAAAAGCAATGGACATATTATAGAGCCATCTTGCTAGAGAATTTGAGATGAAGAACCTTTATCCAGTGAAATACTTGTTATTCAAGCATCAAGATCAAAGAAAGTTGTCTTTCTATCTCTATGAAAATATGCCTTTGATTTACTAAGTGAGACTAGTATGGTATCATGTAATCCAGTTAGCACTCTTAGGGAAGAAATTTTGAAGTTAGGCATACGTAAAAATCAAGTTTTGAAAAACAAGGAGAGGTATAAAAGATTAGTTGTGAGAGTAATGTAACTTGCACATACTTGACCGAACTTAGCATATGCATCAAGTGTCGTGAGTCAATTTTTGTATTCTCAAAGTGAAGAACACATGGTGAAGTTCCCACATTTTCCGATACTTGAAATCATCTCCAGGGAAAAGAAATTATGTTAAAAAAGGGGAATAATTTAGTTTTCCAAGGATACACTGATGCAGATTGGGTTGGATCAATCCATGATAGGTTATTTACTACATGATATTTCACTTTTGTAAGAGAAAATTTGGTCAATTGGGAGAGCAAGGAACAAGTTGTACTTGCTTTATCTAGTGTTGAATATGAGTTCAGAGCAATGACTAAGGCAATGTGTGAATTATTATAGATCCGTTATTTATTAGGAGATCAGTCTATTAAACATGACAACTTAAGGAATCTATATTTTGATAACAAGACAGTTTGTGATATTGCCGACAACCAAATTCAGCCCTATCGAACTAAACATGTGGAAGATATACATTTCATCAAGGAGAAACTAGAAGCAAGGATCATTAAAATGCCTCATATCTCATCTCAAGCACAATTTGTTGACCTTCTCGCCGAGGCCGTATGAAGTTTAGTTTTTCATGATGGTCTTAATAAATTGGGAATGAGCGACATCTACAAACCAACTTGAGGAGTGTTGAAGATTCTAAAAATATTTTCAAGTTGGTATACTCTCATATATAGATTGCTTGTAAATAAATATGCTTCCTAAATTAGAGATATGCTGTAATGACTGAAAGATTTGTTATCCTAAATTTTAGTATTCCAATTATGTATAATAGTTATTTATAGCATCAATATTGTAAAATGAATTATATGAATCAAACCAAGAATTTGGCTGATCTTTCATCTCACATAAAAAAAATTGTTATTTTATTTTTTAAATAGTGAAATACCGCGTTTCATGTATAGTTAAGGTGGCATTTATCTAAAATTAAATTTTAGATATTAGATATCTCTCTCTCTATATATATATATATATATATATATATATTAATTAATTAATTAATTAATTAAAGTTTAACTCGTGACTTCGTATTCTATATACGTTATCCAGATTAGGAAAAAGGACCGAGCAATCCTTTTTGAAGCTAAGCCTTTCGAAGGAACAATAAAAGAAGAGCCGAAGGAAGCAATTGATCCAAAAGTTCTTCCTCCTGAGTCAGGAAAATTGCATAATAAAAGGAGAAAACCAACTCCATATGGAACTCAAGGTTCTGAATCAATGGATGGTATTTCCCTCGTAGTTTATTTATTCATTGTTTTTGTTAAGGGGTTTAAATAGTTTATCATATGTGATGGATATTCATCTAGAATGGTTTCCTCAAATTTATGTGTTTCAAGGAATAAATATTATTTTTATTATAGAAGATTTACATACATACCACTCAATTCCTACGTATTGACATATCTAACACCTAAACTTCAATTTTTACACACATACCACCTTATGATGGTACCTTTGCTATGACATGAAAGGTTTGGGTGGTATAAATGTAAAATATGATGTTTATGTGTAAGATGTGTAAATACATCATACCACTCAATTCCTTCGTATTTACATATATAACACCTAAACTTCAATTTTTAAATGCATACCGCCTTACCCATGCATGAAGAGGTGTATTTTACAGTTTGAAAGTTAAAATGAAGGTATTTTGCGGTGATATAAAAGATTTGGGTGGTAAACATGTAAAAGGGAAAGTTGAGGTATATGTAAATACATAAGAATTGGGTGGTATGTATGTAAATGCCCCTTTTATCATAGAGATTAATAATATTGAATAATCAGCTACTCTCACTTTTTTACCAGGAACTACTATTGGATTGGGTGCTTCCAGTAGCTGTCGGTATGACAGTTCCCTAAGTAAGCTGACGCCTATCTTCGATTGAATTATGAATTGCACTTTTACGGAATTAATGAGCATAGCTGCCTTATTTAGTCTCTAACAGTAAGTCTCTATAGGTTTGTTGACAAAGAAGTTTCTCAACTTGCTTTTGGAGGCTAGCGATGGCACTCTTGATTTGAATAAAGCAGCACAAGAGTTAGATGTATGATACTAACTATTTTCAACTTATAGGACGCATAGTTGATATCTTAGAGTATGTTTGGGATAGCTTTTTACTCGTTTTGCGTTTCAGACTGCCGCTATAACTTTGTTTGGAGAATTGATTTCTTATTATTTTTTAGAAATTTTTGTAGTGAGAAGTTTTTTTATAATCAGATATGTTAAAATATGGTGGCTATAATAAAGTTGCCTTATATTTTGGAAAAAAAATTAAATATTTATAATTCTCACCACAACTTTCTAAATAGTTGATTTTCCCACCATAGTTTTAAAACCACTGTTAGCCTAATTGTCTGTTTGGCATGACTGAAGTTTTTGTAAAGGTGTTTGTAAAATTGTGATGGGAAAATCAATTTCTTAAATGCTATGGTACAATTTTATTTACTGTCATTATATTTTAAGAGATCTAGTAGCAAAAGATAGCTTATGGTCATAAAAATTTTCTGAAAGCAACAAAAAGATAGTTCCCAAATAGAACTATGGCAGATATCTGAAGTATAACACAGGCATAAATTATCCCAAACACACACTTAATCTTATTGCAACACGTTATTAATCGTTCATAGTATTCCTCTCTTATTTATGGGCAGGTTCAAAAGAGAAGGATGTATGATATAACCAATGTACTTGAAGGGATAGGCTTAATTGAGAAGGGTTTGAAGAATATGATACGATTGAAGTAATTGCCGAATCTGTTTTTATGTTATTCTTCCGAATAATTTCAGCAGTTTCCTGACTCACATTCTTCCTTGCAGGGAAACTCACATGTCAAGACCAAAGGAAGCGGAAGAATATAAAGCTCGCTTGAGGGTACAGAATTAAAACTTATTTTTATTTTTTATTTTTTTGTTTTCCTCTGTTGTGGAGGTTCTTTTGCTTCTATTGAAATCTCATTAGTATTGAATTTGAATTTATTTATATTTAAATTTAACTTACATATTACTATAAATAAGAGCCCTCAAGGTTTTTTTTAAAGTTTGAAGCAATTGAAATTAATTTCGTATAAATAGGAGGTCTTTGGATTTGGATTTAATTTACGTATTCCCCCAAATCATAATTTCTTGCTAACTTTATGATTTCTCCTTCTATAATTAGAGCGAATATTACGTGCGGAATCCGCACAAGCGGATTGCTAGTGTTTAGGCGGTATTGTGGTAAATATCACTACAATAACACCAAATTCTCTCTTATCCTCACGATATAATAAAATGCAGCTGAATGGAATCCTTTATACCATAGTCTCTCTCTCTAAACGTTGGAAGGCTCAGTTTTTCTTTTAGTATTCCTAATGTTTAAATTTGGTTCGAAACTCAGAAGAGGGGTTTCTAAGAACTGTCAAGCAACTTGACTAGGTAACATTGATTGTAGAAATTTGAAATTCTAGGCTCCTCCCACCATATATATTAGCTTACATTAGAGGAATTATTATGTACATAAAGAGAAGCCAAATAATTATCTTCAAATAAAGGGTCTCTTTGGGAAAATTTTCTATTTGCTTTATGTTTTAGATGGTCACCACAATTCTATTAAGGGAATTGTTTTTTAGAAATTTTACAGTGAGTAATGTGTTTTTTGCAATCATATCTATTAAAGTACGGTGTCTGTAAGGAAGTTGTTGTTTGATTTATTGAAAAAAAGAAATATTTATAATTCACACTGCAACTTTCTCAATATTTTACTCACAATTTTAAGATTACCTTAACAAAAAAGTAAACCGTCCCAATTAAACTTTAAATATCATGGTAGAAGAAGAGAGCTAGCACCCACACACCAACAAATACCTTTTTTTTTCAACTTTTTTTTTCCACCTTACACAACCATCTCACATACGATAGTATATTATATTAATATCAATATTTCCGATCGTAAATTATATTAACGTCAATATTTCTAAATTGTACCTATGCTGATTAAAAAAATCTCGGCTTCCCGTTGCTTTGTATCTATGTATTAAAGCTTACTCACTTAATAGTTCTTACCCACTTAATATTGATTTAATTATTGAAATATCCATGTGAAGTTTTTATTTTTATTTTTTTTAATATTATTACTTGTTCCACAATGTTCAGGCTGAAATAGAGGTTTTGCGGAAAGAAGAGCATAGAGCGGATAGATTGATCAGGTAGAGCCTCTGATAAGATGAACTCTTTATATTCTACTGTTCATTTTGCATCACTTAATGTATTCTTCACTCAGAGAAAGGAAAGAGCAAATTGCGGCTTTAACGCAAGATGAAAACAGCAGAAAGTATGATTTCATTTCCTCTATTTTAAAACCATAATTTAGGGCTTGTTTGAAATCAATCTTTGTTTTTTTTAAATTTTTTTAACATATTTGTTTAATGTATATTTTTTTTTACATTTTTTATCTTTTGATTATAAAAGATAATTAATATATTTTTGAAAACACTCACAATAAATTTTAGATATTTTGAGTGCTTTTAAAAATTCAAATATGTCAGAATGTAAAATAAAATAAAAATGAAAAAGTAAAGTGATCCCAAACAACCCTTACTTTTCTTTTATTTCTTCTTTAACATATCATTTTTATCCCCTTGCAGATGGCTTTATGTCACCAGAGAAGATATAAACTCTTTTTCTTGTTTTGAGGTCTGCTTGATTGATTCTTCTCATATTCCACAATCAGTTCATAATAATTGATTTTTTTTTTAAGGAAGATTTACATACATACCACTCGATTCTTGTGTATTTCCATATCTAATACATAAACTTTAATTTTTACATATATGATGTGAAAGATGTATTTCATATTGTACATGTAATACATTATGATATGTAAATACTAAAGAATAAAAAAGCAAGTTGTAGGAATTAGATATGTAAATACATGATAATTGGGCGGTATGTATGTAAACGGCCGTTTTTTTAATATTATTTATATTTTATCTGGTTTATTTATTTTAGGATTCAACTTTGATTGCAATTGAAGCTCCACATGGTACTATAGTCGAAGTTCCAGATCCTAATGAGGCAAGAAACAAAGCCAATGGAAGTTTTTGTTTCCTTTCTGCAGTTTAGGCATGATCAAATAACCCTCTATGTTCTGTTATTGAGCAGAGTTTTGAATTTCCACAACAGCTTTCTATGGTTTTGAGAAGCTCCATTGGTCCCATTCATTGTTACTTGTTAAGGTAAGAGTTGGCTTTGTATTTTTTATATATCTGCAGTATGTCATCACATTCATTCGTATTCATATATAAATATAAGTGGCATTCACATACATACCACACAATTCTTATGTATTTACATATCTAACACCTAAACTTTTATATTTACATATATAACTCTCTTGCATTCATCGGAACATGTTTAAAAGTGAAGCACCCATTTTCATGCATAGGTTCATGACACCAGATATGTAAATTCAACGGAATTGTGTGCTACGTATGTAAATTTTCTTAAAAATATAAATACGTGAATATGCATATGCACAATGTATACGTATATGCAAATACATATTAATATACATGTATACATGCATTTATGTATATTTTTATGTACATGTAATTATAATCTAGCTACCATCCAGCCAAACGATTGAATAAGGCCTTGTTCAGGTTGGCTTTTTACATTTCTGGCCTTGTAATAATGGGTAATTATCAAGCTGAACATGATTTAAAATGAATACCACCCTAATTTGTGTTAATTGTTATTGACAGTCAGCATGAGGAAAGAATTGGATCTTTAAATTCAGACCAACTGACTAAAGGAATGGATTTGTGCTCCAAGCATGATTGCTTTCCATTGGATAGATTTTCTTCAGAGCCTTCCAATTTGGGGGAATCTTTGGGTGGTATGGTGAAAATTGAGCCTTCCGATTTAAATGTAAGGCCTCTCGTGTTTAGATTTACGCTTTATTTTCAGAAATTTGAGTTAAATTATTATATTGTGATAGCTATAAGCAAAATTGGGGCATTTACATACATATCACCTAATTATATGTATTACATAACACCAAAACTTTGATTTTCTTACATGTCTTACCCAAATCCTTCATATTACATCAAGTATACCACCACAATAATTAAAAGTTAGTTGTTAGATATGTAAATACATAGGAATTGAGTGGTATGTATGTAAAAACCAACAATATTCACAGTAGCTTTAAAAAAAACCTATTTTTCTTGTAACAATACTACAATATTTACCAAAAGTTGCAGCCGCATCAAAATGGACCCTTAAATGTTCATTTATACCCATTTTATATGACATTCTTTTGTTTGACGCAGGGAGAATCTGATTATTGGTTTCTATCAGAACTTGGAACTAGCCTTGCTGAAATATGGCCTGAATAGCAACATCAGATGTTAGATGGATTTTTTTTTGGGTGCTATTCTACAAAGGCAGAATGATGGCTGCAGATGGACCACAATCTGATCCCTAGGTAAAAATGCAAAAAAAAAAAAAAAAATAAAGAGTTCAAATTGGCCACCAAATTATTTAGAGTGGTTGATATTGACTCCAAATTTTTTTCATTCTCCAATTTGATCCTTGGATTAAACAAAATTTGGACTCATTTGAGTATCTGATATCATTTGATATTGAAAGAAATTTTTGAGTGCCGCGTATCCCAGTTTATTGGTTGTCATCCACGGTATAAGACCCCTCCGGTCGGAGATGCGAATCCAGTTGGTCTTAAGGAAGTGGTCTTGAATTGTTAGGCATATTAGGGGTGGTTAGAGGCTCGTATAATAGTCTCTGACCATTTTTTCTAAAAAAAAAACTTCAAACTTTTGATGAGTCGAGGGATCAAATTGTGGATTGAGAAAATTTTGGTTCAAAATAAACACCCTCTAAATAATGTAGCGGTTGATGTGGTTGTCACCAGGATGAATTTTAAATTCTTTGAATTTGCTTCGAGATTAATGCAATATAAAAAATTAATTTGATTGTTTATATCTTGCATTCATCTGAAAGTAAATTTAAGGTTTTTAAAATTTATTTGGTTCAAAATTTTATCAGAATGTTATATTCTGATCAAAGTTTTCTTTTCAGTTGGGGGCCCACTTATTTTATGTTAGCTTTCTTGTAAATATATATATGATGGGTTGTAATGTGATTATATTTAATGAATTTTCTGGAGATATTAATTGTAAACCCAATATAGTTTTCTAATGTTTGGGAATTAGTTAGTTGAGTCATTTAGGTACAGTTATGGGGTGTTCCAAAAACAGTTTTAAAACGGTTTAAGGGTTCGTTTCGGGCAGCTTATAAGTGTGGGCCGTATTGTTTGGTTCGCGCGTTTCACCAGTTTATCTGAAACTGTGTTTGAGTTTTTACATTAAATGCATGCCGCGGGTCGCCCCTGCGGTTGGCTCGCGGGCCGCATTTCAGGATAAACAACTTATCCTGAAACGCACAAGTTGCTCCAAACGAACCCTAAATATGTATTTAATGAGCTTTTATTATATAAATTACTTAGTAAAGTCAATCAAGTATAATTGTATTGTAGTTTGATTTCTTTAATTTAGCTCCAATTTAATTAAATCAAAACAAAATAAATTTAAAAATTTAGTTTTGATTATGTAAAAACTAAACGAAAATTAAAGCATAAAGAATGAGAAAGAAAATCTAATTTTATTTGATCAAATATTAATTTTAAAACAATTTCTAAATTTCAAAGCATTAAGTAGTTAGGGAAATAGTTAAATTTTTTGAATTTTAGTTTTGGTAAAGTTTAATAAGATATTATATAACTATTTAAGTTTGAGTTTAAAGGAATTTAAGTCAAATATTTAAAAGCATATTTTTAAACTATTTTTAAGGAAAATCGAATGAGCAAATGATTTGTTTTTTTTGTAGTATTGGATGACATGACATTGATCTACTAAAGTTTGCCACATTTTCATATTATTATAAAAAAACCTTAGGACCTCTAAAGCTTCCAATTAAAACTTAAAGACAATAGTCCTCATAATAATAAATAAATAAAAATAATAAAGTAAGATAAAAAAGATAGGCATGTCTATGATAGTATTCTATTCTACAATCATTTTTTGGCAACTCTCAACTCAATTTGTACTGTTCTATTCAAAAGTTGCACTGTGACAAAGAATAAAGTGACATTCAACATGTGTGTATTAAATTCAAAGTTATATACTATCATAAGGTTTAAAGATCCACATCAAGCAAATGAAGAGCTATAAAAACAAACACATTGATAATATGTAAAAACTAAATTAAATAAAGAAAAAAGCTACAAATACTGACATATTGTCATAAAGTACGAATGAAAGCTACCAATAACAACATATCGACATAGAGTATTAATCCACTATGATATCCTCCTTATTAGGGATATGCTCATAAAAGTCTCTTTGCTTTTTTGCCTTTTGAGCATGAGGTGGGATCTCTAGAGGCATAGTTGGGAGCAAGCCCCTCAATATCAACTCTAATCTGTTGATGCACCACCTGAGTCCCATTTACGAAGCATCGTATGAATCCCTCCTCGATATATTCTTATTGATGTTCCTTCACTTTAATATCATATATGTGGTAACAAGCCTCTTGAGCATTACTCTTGAATGATGCTTTTGAACTCAATCGAACTTTAAATTCTTCCAAAACCCTCAACCCAATTCCAACAACATCAGTCTCCTTCTCTGACTTCAACTTTTTTTTTCTCCTCAAGTTCAAATACCTTCATTCTCAAAGCCTTCAAACTATTGGTATTCTCACTAATGTTAGCTTGTATCTCCACCAGCTCCTCCTGAGTACTCTCTATATCTTGATGCTGTAATGAGAGGGAAGTCATCTGGGCAGTCATCTCAGTTTTGCACTCTATCAACTGATTATCTAAGGCCACAAATTCTTCAGCTTTAGAATTATATCACCGCTAGTGTTCATCCTGAAGAAATTTGACCTTGACAAATTCAAATTTCCACTCTATCAATGAAAAATTGAACCCTAATTTAAGTTCGATCTTTTTCATCATCTGAAACAAATAATGTCATATCAAATAGATGAAAGGAACATAAAACAAAGGAGATCAACATATGTGAAAAAAGACACATGTTTTTCAGCCTATTGGTAATAAGTGCATGGATGATTTAGTACTCTGCGGAATATAAATTTTTGAAAGATTGATCAGAGAATTTTTCCTCCCATCACTCTTGCTTTGCTTTGAAGGAAGAATTTCACAGTCACTGTTCTGATGGAGTCGCTTTGAAGGAGTAGTGGGACTCAATTCTAGGCGCTTTTTCTCAAATTTCAACATCATAACATAAGATCATCTAGAGTATATAGAAACACCAATCTTGAACAAAACATTCTTCATTCATGGCATTCTGATGTATTGTACCTCAAACTATGGATCTATGATGTTTCAAAATTCCAACATCCATAGTATGTCATCTATAGTGTTCTGAAGAGGAGTGTGAATCTCAGACAATTTCCCCTATACATTCACAAAATTTCCAGCAATTCTAGACGCTTCTTCTCAGATTTCTTCAACATCATAACATAAGATCATCTAGAGTATATAAAAACACCAATCTTGAACAAAACACTCTTCATTCATGACATTCTGATGTATTGTACCTCAAACTATGGATCTTTGATGTTCCGAAATTCCAACATCCATAGTATGTCATCCATAGTGATCTGAAGAGGAGTGTGAATCTCAGGCAATTTCCCCTATACATTCACAAAATTTCCAGCAATTCTGTGCAAAGAAAAATCTGTCATACCAGTTCCTTATCTGATCCTTCATGCCAATATCAAATACGTTGCTTCTGAAAGAAACACGACCGTGTGCATCACTAAAGAACATATTAATCCTGGCTAAGTTCTCTGGTGTCAACTTAGCCCTGTCTTTTCTGAAGAAGGCAATCAACTTGACCACAATCATCATTGACAGACAGAAGAACTGTGAAACTAACTTTGGTTGCTAATAAAACATCTATCAACTCGAGCACTGGAAGGAGCCGTAGATCGACACAGAAATTTATCTCATAAATTGTGATGTATCCAAGTGGAGGCTAGCATGCTCGATTTGTCGGAGTTGGCAACTTCACTACCATGTTGTTTGAAAAGTGAAATTTCTTTTGAAATAGTCTTAGGGCGCCTTCAGTTAGTGTAATACCTCATTGTCAGGTTTCTGGCACTTGTGATTTTCAGGCTGTCAGTTTTTCCGAACAACATTGGGATCTCGATGGATCATCTATCACCAAAAAATGTCCCCTATAAAAAAGCAACATTGCCCATAGATGGGGCAACACCAGCACATGAGATGGGTCAACACCAACCCAAATGGTGGGGCAACATCAACCCAAAAGATGGGGTAACACCAGCCCAGGAGATGAGACAAGCAACACTGCCCCAGGAAAAAGGGAAAAACCAGCTCAGCCCAAAAGATGAGGATGGGGCAACACCCTCCTAGGAGATGGGGCAACACCCTCCTAAGAGATGGGGTAACACCAAACAGAAGATGTGGCAACATCAACTCGAGAGAGGAGACAACAACAGCCTGAAAGAGACTCTAACGTGTGGATAAGAGGGGTCATTCTGTGTCAATGACCCTATTTATAGGCCAAAATTTGGACTTTTTGCGTCAGAGGATGAAAAACTCAAATTGCTTGAAAATCATCTATGGGCATGCCACACACACACACACACACACACACACACACACACACACACACACATGCACATATGTGAACGCACTGTCACAAGCCCAACGTTGTTGGTCTATGTTAACCTAATATGTTTTTCTGGCTCGTTGCATCAATATCCCTTGTCCGGTCCTCATGACGCCACGATACGCTCTGCAAGATACCACGACCTGCTCCACAAGATGTCCACAATCTGCTAACTCGCTGAATGCTAGCTCATGTAGCTGCTTGTTGCCCATGATGAGGCCCATCTTGACACACTTGATGTTGACCCAAACTTTGCCCGCAGTGATGCCCGCAAGAACACCTACGCGACATAGTCAAACAAGCGTCGTGCGCTCCATTGCATTTCTACTTGCGTTCATACTCGCTTTTGGATCCCACTACGCTCTTAATGTATAATTACACACTCCGTTGCTTGTTCAACACACATAAGCACTTGTGGATGCATGTCTGCTCCTAGATGCTTACCACCGCCTTTCAGTCGTTACCACCTATAGAGTTATGTTATTTGGTTGTCACTATCATCTTCAGACCATAGCTGTCAATTCGCTGACAACCGTGACAACAACAACTTGATCGAACATTTAAAAGATACCAGGACAATTCAAAATACCTCAAATTATTTTCAGAAATATTTATTTTTGGACAAAGTAAATAACTCCCCCTGAAAATAGAAGCCACTAATGCGTGATCAATAAATTTTATTATTTGAAATGAATCTCGATGCATTTTTTTAATAAGAAATGTTCCAGATTCAAATTAAAGATTATACATAACCCCAATTTCAACATGTTTATAATTAAACATACAATTTCTATATGAAAAACCTGGTTATAACAAATTTTATTTAATATGAGTTCAATCAAGTTCATATCAATATATTAAAACACATTTGGAGGCTTTAGATCATTAATTGAATGGTGAAATGAAATTCAAATTTGACATAATTATAGCCAAATCGAGTGTTTCAATTAGAGGAATCCAACGAGTGTATGATCACTTAATTTGAGGTCATTAAGGCATTCAAATCACTAAGAAAACTCTTATGATCAAAGGGGATTAATATGGGCCGTTCGATCACTAAAGAACCAAAATGCCTCTCTCTAGATGCTATAAATATACCACTTCTCATTAGTTGGAGGGGGGAGGAGTCGAAATTCAGTGTTGTTCTGGAACGAAGACCTGATGATAACTTCCGATCTTCGTAGCATACCCCCGTCACCCTCCGTTAGTCACCCGCTCTTGCAAGCCGCCATGAGCAAAATCTGTTTCTAATGATGTATCCCAAATATAGTGTAACGATTAACACTGTATTGAATATCTTGTGATAACTTTCAGTGATAACTGCTTATTGCTCTTGTATTCAGTATACGACGACTTCTTCTGAACTCTTGAAGTTTTTTTCTACATTATATATGAGCAAACATTATATCTGATGTAAATTGTAAATCAACTTTTCTAATTGTGAGAAAATAATATATCTTTGTACTTACACATTTATAAAGGAGTATTTTGATTGAGTAGTGATTTTTTCCCTATTTGAATTTTTTTATGTAAAAAATCCTATTGTCTTCCTACACTACTTTCAAATAATATGCCTATGTTACATCTTCGCACAATATTAATGTCAAAAGTGATTGGTTAACCGTTCAAAAATTAAATTGAAACAAAAATAACAATTAAAAGAAAAATTATTTTATTTTTGTTCATCTAAATCTCAAAATCTATAAATTTCAAGAGACAATTCAATATCCCGCATGAACAAATTTTTTATCTAAATAAAATATTTAAGATTTGTCCATCTAAATCTCAAAAAACTTTTTTTATTTTCATATTTATATGTTCAGCTTGAATCGGCGCAAGATCATAACGGCCTAAAAAATAAACCTTATGCTAGTGATTAGATACATATAGGCACAAACGCATCCACACACACTACACAATTCTTATATCTATAATGCTCTGATATTATATTGGTTGGAAGTAAGCGAAAGGTCCAATTCAAATGCTCTAGAAAATATTACATCCGAATTTCGTATGCTATTTACGTCCAGAGTTCAATGTTGAGGTGTCATGTGCCAAGTGGGCCCCATCACAAATACTGACATTGGTTATTATTAAAAGTGATGGGGTCCACTTGACACGTTAAGTCCATCAATGAAAGTGTAATATTTTTTTTTCCAAATGCTCAGGTTGTTTGTAAAAAAAATATTTAAATGCGGTATTTAAAACAAATAAGAACTGTGCTGTATATGTTTGTAAATTTCCCCCATACATATGACGGAAAAAAAAATGGGATAAGATTCGGATAAAGCTAAGGCAGCCACAGGAAGTAGAAGAGGAAAGAAAGGCAAGACAAGAAAATGGAAAGCAGACTCATCTTCCCCCCCTTCCCCTCCAAACTTCACCACTCCAACCCTCCTACCCCCTCCCCAAATACCAGACATCTCCCCATCCTCTGCTCATCAGCTTCCCCCAACAACAATTCTCAACACATCAGCACCAACAATGGCAAATCAAAGGAAACGAAGCCCCCCCCAAATCTCAACATCCGCTACAGAGCTCGCTCCAGAAGACAAATGGCGAAGCAAGAGAAGAAGCAGAAGCAGGGAGAAGAAGAAGAGGAAGAAGGATTGCAGAAAGAACCCAAGCCCTCGAAGAAGAAAAAATGGGAGGAGATGAAGCTTTCAGAGAAGGCGTTGGAGGTATACATGGGGGAAAAAGGGCTCCTTTTTTGGGTTAATAAGTTTGCCTACGCCTCCATCTTCGTTGTGATCGGCGGGGTGGATTCTCTTCCGCTTTCTCGGCCCTTCTCTAGGGCTGTATCAGCTGGACTCCCCGCCTCTCTCTCCATCCTCCTTGTTGAAAGGTGGGTGATCTTATTTATCATTCTGATCATAAAATTCAAATTTTGATTTGGGTGAGTTTTGAAATTTTTTGATTTGTTTTTAGATTCTTGTGTCATGGTATAAGTTTTGCACTATATCAGAATGAATTTAAGATTTTGTTGAGATGGTGCCAGTGTATGTGATGAATCAAACAATTGGGGCATTTACATGTATACCATTCAATTGTTATGTATTTACATATTTACCATCTAAATTTTATTTTTTTTATTTTAATATTTATTCCACTAAAGTTTTTCATATCACATAAAAGTACCACTTTTGCTACTTAAAAAAAATGAAATATGCATTTTCATGCATAAACAAGGCTGACTTTTATTTAAAATTTGAAATTTGGGCGTGAGATATGTAAATTGATAGGAATTGGTTGATATATACGTAAATCTTTCTTAAAATTTATGTTATGTTCATCTAAAAAATATTCAATATCATGATTGTATACACCAAAATCACTGGCACGATTCTCAAAGAGATTGAATGTGCAAGGATGATAATCGGATAATCGAAGCATCAGACCAAAGAAGCACGTTCGGAACCAGCCATCTGACGACTGACTGCTCAGCCGAGTTGACCGACTTATGGCTTTAGCAGATCTGATTGGAGGATCTTGCTTGCGATTCTGGTCATATGAGGGCTCTCACGAATTGACCGACCGTTTCATTGCCTGTCAACCAACTGATAACCGTTGCATTATGTTCATATTGTAACGAAAATCTAATATTAAATTAACATATTAATTATATTAAGGGTGGTTTTCATAACCGTTCCCTTCTTTTCATAATTGAACAAATGGGCTCCCATAAATAGGAGGTCAAAGGATTGAATAAGGAGTCTTTTTCCCTGACTCCTCTCCCTAGAAATTTTTGTTTGATTTACTCTCTGTCACTCTCCTTCTCTCGACTCCTACTCTCGAGGCGTGTATCCACAAATGACAATTTAGGATTCAATGTCCTAAAAGAAGGTGCGGTGAGCGTGGACATGCCATAGATGAGAAGCAGAGCAAATTACAAAGGAGAAGTCTCACATAGAGCTATAACAACCATGGAATTCAATAGGGGGATAGTTTGTCGGGATATCCAAGAGGAGGTCCAAGCGTTGTGAACGTAGATGATGGACCAATTCAAGGCACTCCAAGCGGCGATAACGTGAAGAGACGTTCAACCACCACTCATGGAACGAGAGTTTGCGGAGCTCGCTCCCATGGAGGCCCTCTTGAGAAGCCACCAACACCTAACGACTCAGTTGGTGATCACCCGACTTAAGGGCAAGGTGACTCTCAGCATGCTGACAATGCAAAATCTACGCCAGTGGTTAGGCATCAGATAAATCGAGGGGAAGTGCCTACGCGACCGATCGCAGGAAGGGCCTTCTCTTGATGGATCCTGGAGACTGTACTCCCAACGAAGCTAAGGATCACACATTTGGATCCTTGCAAGGGGAAGAGCGACTCAGTCGACCACGTGGCTTCCTTCAAATCATCGGTCAGAGTCCTACAGATCGACGATGTGATGAAGTGACGGCTTTTCCTGACCACGTTGAAGGTATATGCTCTTTGATGGTTCAACAACCTTCTGGATGGAATCATTCGGTCCATTTATAAGCTCATAAGACTCTTCTTGGCACACTTCACCAATGTACAAAAATCGAGGAAAGATTTGGTTACCTTGCTCCAGATCAAACAGGGAGACAATGAAAGCCAGTAGGCTTACATTAGGCTTACATCATTCAGTTCGAGAAGGTAATGCTGGAAGTAAAGAATCTCGAGCCTCTCATCGCCATTGCTGAATAATTACGAAGAAGTAACTTCTACTTGCCACATCGCGGTAAAATTTCTCGTGGATGGGGAGATAATCACCGTCTGAGGGAACCTGGAGCAGTCAACAAGCTGCTATCTTCGAGATGTCACCAATGTTAATCACGAGCCAATTGACAAAATCCATAGGGAAAAGGTCTCGAGACCAGTGAGACCATCCTTCTAGTGCCCACAACTGACAAGGAGGAGCATGGTAAGGTTTTTTTGATTTGTAAGAATTTTCAAGGACACAAGGATCTGCTGATTCAGATCCTTCTCATGCATCAAAATACCTTCACTTGGACGACCGCAAAGATGACTGAGATTTAGATCAATGTTACATTTCATCGACTTAATGTTGGTTGAATCTCTCGACAGGTACAACAAACGCTTCGAGCAACAACAATAACCTTAGCCGAACTAATCGCAACAGAGGTCCAGAAGCTGAATGAGGCATGCTACATCTGGGAGGTGCAATACCCTACCTAGCTCTCAAATGTGGTGAGGGTTTGAAAATCCAAAGGCAAATGGAGAATGAGTGTCAACTTCACAAACCTCAATGTCTCTTGTCCGAAGGATATCAACCCCTTGCACAGGATTGACACATTGATGGAAGTAGTAGTTTGCTAGTCTGTAATGAGCTTTCTTGATGCCTTCTAAGGCTATCACTAGATAAAGATGTATTCGACCGACCTAGAAAAATTTGTTTTCATCACTGCACAAGGAGTCTTTTATTTTGATGTAATGCCCTTTGGACTAAAAAAGGCTGGGGAGACCTATCAACTTCTTATGGACATATTTTTTTCAAATCAGAATGCAAATAATGTTGAGGTGTTTGTGGATGATCTCTCAGTTAAAAGTAAATCTGCTAAACAACATATAAAAGATTTAAAAAACTTTTGAAACCCTTAAAAAGTTTAACATGAAGTTGAATCCTTCGAAGTACACTTTCGGGGCATTGACTAACAAATTTCTTGGCTTTCTGCTGACCCTTGACGGTCTAAAAGCCAACGTAGAAGAGGTCCAGAGAATCCTCAATATGTCCTCCCCTTGAAACATTAAATAAGTGCAAAGACTAGCTGGTCAAGTTGTGGGACTCAATCACTTCATTTCAAAATCAGGTGACAAGTGTGCAACATCAATGTGCTAACAAAAAACCAACACTTTGGATGGACAACCAATTACGAGTTAGCATTCAAAAGTTTAAAGGACTCACTGGCATCGCCGCCACTGCTCAAAAGCCCAAAATCAATAGAAGAATTATCACTATACCTTAGAGTCGGACAAGAGGTGGTTAGCTCGGTATTATTCAGAGAGGATGTGTGGAAGCAATTTCTGGTGTATACACCAGTCGGGTTCTTTGAGACAAAGAAATTAGGTATCCAATTATGGGAAAACTAACATTTTGATTAATTATTTCCTCTCACAGGTTCTAACCCTATTTATAGATGCACATGATTTGAGTTGTCACTGATCACCCTTTGAAGTCCGTACTCACTCAACCAGAGCATTCTGGTCATTTGTTAAAATGGGTGGTAGAACTCAGTATATATGACAATAAGTTTGTCCCTCAAATGACTATCAAAGCACAAACAATTTTTAATTTCTTGGTGGACTTCTCCGAACAAAAGCAGTCCGACAAATGAAGCCTTACCAGTGACAGGACATGGATATTGCACGTCGACGGAGCATCCAAGCAAGCGACCGCTAGACTGGGACTGCCGCTGAGTAGCCCAACCGTAGAACACTTCTACCAGTCAATTTTGGTAGAGTTTCAGGTTACAAATAACCAGGTGGAGTACGAATCTTTGATCGTCAGGCTTCACTAGGCTTGCAAAATAATTGCACAGGATCTGCTGATAAAGTCAGACTCATTCTTGGTATTCAATTAAGTCAATGGAGAATTCAAGCCCCATAATGAGCTGTTATCTTAGTACTTGGCCAAGAAAAGAAAAGTAATTGGGAGATTTTAAAACTTTCAGATGTAGCACGTGGACCGTGGGGAAAATCACGTCACTGATATTTTATCCAAACACATATGTTTAGTCGGGACTCCACAAAGGCTAACTAGACCAGCAGTCGAGGAACAAAAAGTGATGGAAGTATCGATCATAGGAACTAAAAGTTGGATGGATCTGTACATCCTCTACCTAGAAACAAGAAATATATTAGAATATGTTAAGACCCAAAATGCTTCAAAATCAAGGTTGTGTTGTATTTGATGATAGAAGAGAAGCTCTTCCGGTGATAAGTGACCTCAGGATACCTGAGGTGCCTAAGGGAAGATGAAGCGCAAGACGCTCTCAGGGAGGTGCACTCCAGAGAATGTGGGAGCCACTCCGAACGAAAAACTTTAGCTTATAGGGTGTAAGGGCAGGGTTACTTCTGGCTCACACTCCTTAAGGATGTCAAAGAATTATCTAAGAAGTGCAAGCAATGTCAGAAGTATGCAACCCTACATCATCGGTTGACTCACATGCTTCAACCGATTTCAATCCCTTGACAGTTTGCCTCATGAGGATTGGATATCCTAGGTCCTTTTCCATATTATAAATTACAACATACAAACAAACACTAGTTTTCATTACTGACAATGGGTTATAGTTTTCAGATCAATGCATGAAAGATTTCTATGTGCGTTAGGATATTGATTTGTAATTTGCTCCAATCCATCACCCTGAGAAGAATGAATAGGCCGAAGCGGCTAACAAGGTTATCCTGGATCTACTAAGAAAAAAGCTTGAAAGAGCTAGGGGAGCTCGGGTGGATCTACTATCGTCAGTACTTTGGGCTATTCGGACGACATTGTCATAAGCGACTGGTCAAATGGCTTTCATGCTAACTCACAGAATGGAAGCAGTTCCATCGGTCCTGTACAACTATCATTGCCAAAGGGTTGTCACAGTCATATTATTCAATGAGGAGAGCTTAGTCGAATGATGAGAAGTGAACATCGAAGGCACGGTGTTGGCCTTTGATCTGGCTGAAGAAAGGCGAGAAAGGCAAGCTGACTCAATCCTTCAACAAGATGACGTTAAAAGGAGGATGACTCAAAATTTAAAATGGAGGACAACTCGATACTTCAAAAGAAGTTATCTTCCCTAAGAGACTTATTTCTAAAGAAAGTTGATAGAGTCACTTGAGTATAGTTGGTTGGCAAACTGGACCAGACATAGAGTGGACCATACATAATGCGCAAAAGAGTCTCTCTTAGAGCTAACAAACTCAAGACATATGCAAAGAAGGAACTCTCTTGGAAGTGAAGTGGAGATGACTTGAAGAAATATTTTCCTTAATTTTTTTTTTTAGAAAAATAAAAGGGAGTGTCGTTACAAACTTGTATGTTTGATTGATATGGTGAAAATTATGGTTAATTAATTCTGCTTGGATAATGCACTAACCTTATGACTCATGAAACTTCACTCACTCATATCGTGGTCTATTTTTCATTCAAAACTCTTGATTCTAACCGAATCAGGGTTGGATGGTCATTCAATTAACATTTATCACATTCGAATTGCCTGCACGAGAAAAGGAGAACAATACAAAGCAAGCCAATTGATCAGACAACTAGTAAGATGAGAAAAATATTTACGACTAGGAAACATGTAACATTTTTATTCATCTCAATTGAAAGGCACATAACATCCAAAATAACAAATACAAAAGGTATGCCCAATACAAATTTTAGATAGAAACCATCTTTCAAGATAGGGACCCTCGTTGAAGGTCCTTCATCAAGAGCGCCCATTCTCTCTGCCCTCTGGTGCGGGCGTGTGCAACTACTTCAAAAATATACCTCAGGTTAGTTAATATTTCTTTAAGTCTTTATAGCTGCCACTACTAGCAATTTAAAGTATTATTTATCAATTTCAAATATTCATTAGTATGATTACGCAAGTATATATATCACTCAAGTATTATAGAGCTCTAATGAAGTCATAAGTATCGGTCTCACAGGAAAGTTTGGAAATCTTATAATATTAACTCAAATAAACTCTATCTAAACTACAGAAAACATAACTAGGAATGAAGGTTGAAATTTATATTTTTAAACTAAGTAAATTATTTCTACTTCTCTTATCTCTAAACTTAAGTTAAATTCTAACATCGCTAAACTATGTTTTATGAAGAAGTGTTCAAATTTTAGAAAATATCCTTCCCATTGCAATGAGTTTATAACAATTGAATAATTCAATTTGTTAAAAATTTAAATATTATATTGCGCCAAATATGAGCATACATATTATTTACCCTCTTACAAGTGCATAAAGAACATTGGCTAATCCATAGCCAAGTTCCTAAATCGTTAATTAGACTCAAAAGATAACAGCTCTCATTCTAGAGTTCCCACAATCCCTCCGCTTGGAGGCTAACATCTAGCCTTAGGTTCCCAACTTCTAGATCAAATTAGAGGTTCTAGCCTGTCACTCTAGAATCACCAATTTATGCTCATCAAAACTTATTTTCCTATTTTTTTGCACTTAAACACATGGACTACATTCTCATCCATGCGTTCAATTGTGATTTTTACTTAGTCGAGGAAAGTATAGCCCTTTTAGATCATTATGTTTCATGACAGATTTTAACTTAACAATTGACCAGATTGATTAAGTAAATGAAGTTTGAAGTTTGAATCATCACAATTATGAAATTAAAGCACTTCTAAACAATTTCAATTCTTCACATGATTATTTCTCATTGCAGGGAAACATACCAAGTAAAATACTCATATCTCAAGAGGAAGATACAACAAAACATATGAATATATGATTTTCTATTTAATTTAGACATAATTGAAATTCCTCCAACTTTGGAATTTTAGAAAAATATTAATTTCAGAATTTATGAATTCTATATTGAAAATAATTTTCACCACTTTTTGACATTAAGCATATGATTGATCTTAAGTTTCCTTCCTTAGAAAAATTCAAGTGAAATGAATTTTTAATTTGGTCCAATTCCTCAAGCTTCTCCTCCCCTTTTCAAACTTTACGTGTACCACATCTTCCTCAAGCTTCTCCTCCCTTTTCATTTTCTTTTTCTTTCAGGATTTTTTATCCCTATTATTTTAAGCGAGGATTACTATATCTGGACAGACCTTTAATGATTTTGAATTTCACTATCCCTTTTCTAAAGTTAAAACCTTATTTTCAATCCTTAACTTAAGATCTAATATTAGTTTTTGAAAAAGAATTTTCATAGAATCTAAATTCCTTAAAAAATAATATTCTCAAAATCCTTAATTTTTTTAAAAATTCAATTTTTTCTACTATAAATAGCAAAATCATTTCCCTAACATTTTCTGCTAAATTTCTTAACTATAGTTTCAACCTTTTTACTAACTTTTCTACTAAGTTCTTCAATATCATTCCTAAAAATAATAAAATTTAGTATCCTAAATATAACACTACATACCATAGGTTATTTTAAAATATTTTATTCTAATTGAGGACAAATAAAGCTCAGTTTTACAAAGTTTTTCTCCCTCTCCCAAACTTAAATTTCTAACAAGATAAAAAATTCAATACAAAAATATAGTTAGGAAGAAAATAAAAAATACAGATAATAAAACTAACCTTCTATACAGAGTTTTAACATAAAAATATGCAAGCATAAATTGGAAAGACAAGTGTATAACAGTAAGTAAAGCTTCATTAAACAAGATATATCAGAAAGATTTGCTAAATAAAGGACTACTCTAAACATGAGCATAAATTTAAAAATAGTTAGTAGTGCAGCAAAAATAAACAGTAAACAATCCACAAATACAAATAACAAGTCATAACAACAAGTTCAGTACAATAGTCTAATATAGCCACACAATCCACAAAAATACAACTAACTACCACAGTCACATAAATAAACTACATCCAACAAAAATAAAAGTTACAACTACTCCTCATCTTCATCATTATCATCCTCTTCATCCTCATCCATATGGATCTGGGGTTCATAATTCAGAAATGGAGGACTAGATGGAAAATGTAAATCCTGATCTCCTTGTAGAAAACTCACCAGAGAGGTATTGCAGCTCGTATCATAATCATGTTTGAGTTTCAAATATCTCTGAACGTGGTCAAACTTATCATCAATATCAGTCACTTTACCTTGTAGATAGGCAATATCATGTAGTAGTGCCTGATAAACACTATGAAGTCCATTGAGAGTGATGGAAGGTGGAGCAACAATACTAGAGGTATATGGTCTGGAAGCAAATTTAGAAGGAATATCTAAACTACCGGCCGTAGATCCTAAACTAGAATGTTTGTCATACACATGAACTTTGTCCTACTAATGGGTTTAAGAGGTTGTAATAGCTCTTCCCAACTCTCATATCCTACTCATGATTGCTTACATAAAGTAAAAATTAGGGTAGGGTATCCTAAATCTCCTCTGGTTCCACCTCTAGAAGAAATGAGGATATTATGATAAATCAGAGAGCCAATATCTATAGATTTTATTTTATGAATGCAAAATTTCAAGGTGGCTCTCTTAATAACCTCACTAAGATGATTAGAAGGAAGAAGTCATGCATAAATGAAATAGTGCCATGCGTTGGAGGGTGCATTTAAGATTGAAGTAGAGAAGTTTACCTTGTGATCATTCTTGACTTTCCAAGCTCCTCTTCCTCCAGTCAGGAATGAAATAACAACATCCAACTATAACTCAGTAGGCTTAAATGAAGAATAATTGCAGTTTGGTATATCCTACAACTGGTAAAGAGCGTTGATCCACTCTATTGTAAACTCCACACTTCTTCCTCAAACAAATACTTGAACATCACAAGCTTCTTGGAGGTTGGCGTAGAATTCCCGTACAACAAGGATAACTGTTACAACAATAAAGTAGCAGAAGTTGTTCCAGTGTTGGGTCACAATCAAATTTTCAACATCCCCTCCAGGATTAAAGAAAGCTCACTCTTGAATAAACATTTAGTAATGAGTAGATCATTATATATGTACCGTACTTTCAAACTGACAAATTTCTTAGAATCAAAGTCTTCCTTTCCTTTCTCCCTCTTCATCTTAATAGGCATGATAATTCTTAAAATTCTCAATAAATCAAAATAAATTCCAAATAAAAATTTTATGAACTTCTAAAATCAAAATAAATGCTAAGAAACTTCACACCATGGATTCTTCACTATTTTCTTCCAAGTTTTTGAATTTTTGGTTTTTCTATAATGTAAAAGAAATCCATGGTGAAAATTAAAAAATCTTAAGCCAAGTGAAGCTCTTACTAGGAGAAGAAGAAATCTAACATTTTCAATCCACGAAATTCCCTTAAAATTGAATGCAACGATGCCCTAGGGTGATGGTTTGATGTTTTTCGCGAAGAGGAAGATGATCCAGACAAAAAAATGGCGGAATGGGTAATTTTTGTGATTTTAGACCATGATTTGGCTATTCAGCCGAACCGGTGCTTAGGCGCCGAATTTCGGCACTTAGGCGCCGATTTCTCGGGTAATTGGTGCATAGATGCTAGTGCCAAAATTTCTTTTTTGGTAGAAGGTAGAGAACACCAAGGCTCTTCGAACCTCTCCGAACTCTAATTAGTCCAATTCAGCTTGATTTTCATAATTAAGCATCTTCCAAATTCCAATTTTCATAAACAACAAATAACTCACTTATATATATAAATCCAAACAATTAAACAAACAAACACACCGATAACTAGACACTTAATAAAATGTCATAATCACACCAAAAAAATACTGGCACTACAAATTAATAAGCAAATACAAATAATCGAACACACAAACTCGACGACATTTAATAATAAAATTTCAACACCACACAAAAAAGCTCTTATAAATCCTAATTCAGTACTTTTGAGCTACTACATGCTTTCATCCACAAAACCGTCCTCCTCTCTAAAATAGCCCATCGACTGGTGGTGCACATACAAGCTATAGAAAGGACGGTAAGAAAATTCGTCTGTCGAATCATCCTCGATCCAATTATTTCTCTTGCCTCATAAATACATGTAGTATGATCTGTTGTAGTTTGATCTGCCAATCCAGATGGTCAAACTGATCAGAGATGTTACTGATCCTATTCAAAATAATGGCCATCTTCTTTTCCAACTTCTTAATCTTCTTTAAGATAATAAAAATGTTATCAGGTAGTTGGGGTCATGAAAATGATGCTGAATATTAAGAAGATTGGTCCATGGAAGCATTTCCACCATGCACTGCTATAATATCTATGCAGTCACAACTTATAATAGACTGGTTCATGGGCTTCCAAGGAAGAAGCGCCTTTTCCCAATTCTCATAAGAAAATCGATCTTGGCTACATAGTAAAAATATGGTAGATGGATGTCCCAGTCCAGTAGTAGATCCATTTTGTGCTATGCTAAGAATGAATCTAAATATTAGAGCCTCCACATCAATTGGTCTCCCCGTTTGAATATAATAATTGAAAAAAATGCTCTCCTTTGTTACTTCACTGAGTTTCATGGTAGGAAGTAACTTGGTTGAAATGAAGAAATGCCAAGGCTTTGAGGATGAATTTAACATTGAAGTAGGAAAACTAACCTTGAAGTCATTTCTCATTTCCCAGGTTTCCTCGCCATCTGTCAAGAATCTAAATAATTCATTTAGATTTTTTGTAGTAGGAGCAAAGTTGGAATAATGACAAATTTGAACATCCTCCGTCAATAACAACTCATTGATTTTTGAAGGAGTGAAAGGTACCAACCTGCCTTAAACAAAGAAAAATCCTTTGTTAATCCCACGTAGATTAGCATAAAATTCCTTTATGAAAAAGATAACGACGACAACAGTATTGTAACAAAGTACTTCCCAACATCTCTGAGTGATTACTTCTCCATAGGACCAACGAGAGTAATGAAACATCTTTCCTTAATTAATCTCTCCTTCATAAAAGCTCTATCATATAACTTCTGCACAACCTCGCTAATGAACTTCTTTCTGTCAAAGATTCCAAGACTTGTGCTTCCTTTGGTGTTAGAAGCCATGAGATCAAGAAATGGTGGATCCTCTCCCTCTCAAATGATCACAATTGATCCCATATGAAAGGTTTTAGGAATTTAATAGGAAAAATTCGTGTAAAAATTGTGAAAAGGAGCGGTTTGGGCAGTTTTAAAATAGTGGTGCTTGGGCGCCAAATTCTGGGTGCTTAGGTACCAAGCTATCTGTGACCTGGTGCTTAGGCGCCAATTTTAGGCGTCTAGGCGCCAGTGTACAATTTTGCACCGCCTAGCTTGAGGTTCAAATAACACTCCTAACCCCCTTTAGATCATTAATAATAGTGTTTTATGCATCTTCTTAACAAGTAGGTCTCCATAGCACATAGAATTGACCCAAAACACATGATTAAACAAAAAAAAAACCTAAATCATACTACACAGATAACTATGGGTTGCCTCCTACAAAGTGTTTGGTTTAACATCGTCAGCCCAACGTATCCAATCTTTACTCTGGTTGAGCAAACATTAAGACTTCATTAAAGATAGGTTTGTGCCCATCAAAGTAAGGTCTCAGTCTTTGTCCATTCACTTTAAATATTTTCTTATTTTTTGGATCTTTAATATCCACAACACCATATGGGCAGACTTTCATCACTATAAATGGCCCCATTCACCTAGACTTAAGTTTTCTAGAAAATAATTTCAATCTTATATTATATAATAAAACTTCTTGTCCACGTTCAAAATCTTTTTTTAATATCTTTTGATCATGCCAATTTTTCATTTTTTCTTCATAAATCTTAACATTTTCATATGATTCATCTCTATTCTCTTTGAGCTCAATTAATTGCAATATTTGTTTCTCACCAGCATCTTTCAAATTAAAAATAAATTTTTTAATAGCCCAATAAGCTTGATGCTCCAGTTCCATTGGTAAGTGACAAGACTTTCAGAAAATTAGTCTTTATGGGGACATTTTTATATGTAAGCAGTCTTATAGGCTCATATTGTAGTATCTAATCTAGTAGACCAGTCCATTATATTAGGATTTATAGTTTTTTCAAGATTCTTTTAATTTCACAGTTGGATAATTCTGCTATACCACTGGTCTGAGAATGATAAGTAATAGCAATCCAATGTTTAATACCGAATTTTTCAACTAATGTTTCAATTTTCTTATTCCTAAAATGAGTTCTCCCATTCGTAATGATTACCCTCGACATTCCAAATCTAGTGAAAATATTTTTTCTTAAAAATTTTGCAACACTCTGAGCATCAGAACGGGGTAAAGCAATTGTGTCAATCTATTTTAAAACATTGTCTGCTGCAATTAAAATATATAAGTTTCCGAAAGATGTTATAAACGGTCCCATAAATCCAAGCCCCATACATAAATAAATTTCAACTGCCAATGTAAAATTTAAGGCATTTCATTCCTTCTTGAAATATTGCCTAAACGCCAAAATCGATCACATGTTCTTACATAAGTATGAACATCCCTAAATAGAACTGACCAATAAAATCCATATTGTAAAATCTTGTATGTAGTTATATCAACTCCAAAATGTCCCAAAAAATCAGAATCATGACATTTTTGAAAATTTTTTTAGTTCTCTTCATAAGGTACACATCTCCAAATAACTTGATCCTTACATTGCTTATAGATTTACATGTCCTCCCAAAAGTAAGACTTTGCATTGTGTACAAATTCCTTCTGTTGTTGGTATGTCAATCCATAGGGTATAAGATCACTAACGATGAAATTAACTATCTCGGCATACCACGGTACACGCCACTCAATAACAGTGCATAACTTCTCATCATAATTTTTTTTTGTTAATTTCATTTTCAAGTTTGAATGTATTTTCCCGCTCTAGCCTAGAGAAATGATTAGCTATTTGATTATCAGATCCCTTCCTATATACAACTTTAAAGTCCATTTCCAATATCAGAAGGATCCATATAATTAATCTTGGGTTCACATCTCTCTTCTGCATCAAATATCTTATAGCAGAGTGATCTGTATGCACAATACATTTAGCTCCAATGAGATATGATCCGAATTTATCAAAGGCATATATTATTGCTAATAACTCCTTCTCAGTAATGGTATATTTAATTTGTGCTTCATTAAGAGATTTTTAAGCGTAGTATATAACTTTAAAAATCTTGTCATACTTTTCCCCTAAAACTGCCTCAATTGCATAATCACTCACTTCACACATCAATTCAAATGATCTCCCCCAATCAGGTGAAATTATAATAGGAGCAATGATTAATTGTTCTTTTAATAATTTGAAGGTATTTAGGCACGCTTGATTAAAATAAAATTTTGCTTCTTTTTCTAAAAGTTGGCACAAAGGCTTAGTTATTTTTGAAAAATATTTAATATATCATATGTAGAAATTATCATGTCCTAAGAAAATTCTAACTCCTCTCACTATAGTAAGAGGCGGTACTTTATCAATAACTTGTATTTTTATGGATCCACTTCCATACCACTTTCAGAAATTTTATGTCCAAGTACAATTTCTCTTACAATCATAAATTGACATTTCTCCTAATTTAAAACTAAATTTACCTCATCGCAGTTATTTAGAACTTTCACTAAAATATGTAGACATGAATCAAATGAGGTTCCTAACACTAGGAAATCATCCATAAAAACTTATATTCCTTTCTCAATTTAGTTACAAAAAATAGACATCTAAACCAAAGGGCATTCTTCTGAAAGAAAGAGTACCATAAGGGCTAATAAATGTTGTCTTTTCTTGATCCTTAGGAGCATTAAGAATTTGGTGATAACCGGTATATCCATAAAAGAAGTAGAAATATCTGTGCCCAGCTACCTTATCCAACATTTGGTCTAGAAAAGCTCCTAGTGGCAAAATTTGATTTTATATAGTCAATAAAAATTCTCTAACCAGTGAGTTTTCTTGTCCATATTAATTCATTCCATTCATTTACAACTACTGTCACTCCCCCTTTCTTAGAAACACAGTGAATTGAACTAACCCAATCATTGTACAAAATAGGATAAATGATTCCAACATTTAACCATTTTAAAATTTTTTTCTTAACAACTTCTTTCATTATAGGATTTAACCTCATTTAAGGATTAGCTCTAGGCTTATGATTTTCTTTCATTAAAATTCTGTGCATGTAAATTGAAGGTCTTATACCTTTGATATCAGCTAATGTACCTTCAAAGGCTTTCTTGTAATTTTTTAAAGTTTTCATTATTTTTTGTTCTTGTAGTTGATTTAAATTTGAGGATATTATAACAGAAAATGTAGATAAATTTTTTAGAAAAACATACTTTAAATGTGTAGGAAGTACCTTTATCTCTAGTTCAAGAGGTGTTTCAATTGAAGGAGTAAGACTTTTACTATTTTTTGTAGTGTCCAATAGCTCAAAACTTTCATAAACATAATTTGAATCCTCATTACTTATTTCAATTGATTTATCTTGCAACTTACGTCATCTTCATGCTCCAAATCTTCTTGTCCAATTTGCTTTAAAATGATTGTTACTTAAATAATTACTAATCTACATTCTAAAACACTCATCATCTCTTCCTTTACTTGGATACTTCATTGGCTTTGATATCTTAAATGTAACTTCCTGGTCATTTACTCTCTTGGTTCACTAACCTTTTTATACATCAATCATAGCTCTTCCAGTGGCAAAAAAAGAACTCCCTAAAATGATTGGAATTTCCTTATCTCCCTGGATAGCTAACATAATGAAATCCAGAGGGAAGATAAATCTATCTAACTTTACCAATACGTCTTCTACAACTCCTTTTGGATAAGTGATCAAACGATCAGCTAACTAAACAGTAGTGGGAAAAACCTCTCCTAAGCCTAACCTTTTGAAAATAGATAGAAGCATAAGGTTAATACTGACTCCCAATTTACATAGAGCTCTCCCAAAAAATATCTCGCCTATTGCACATGGAATAGTAAAGCTACCAGGATCTTTAAGTTTTTAAGAAAGGTTTTTTTGAATTATAGTGCTGCACTCCTCACTAAGTGCAACGATCTCATTATCTGTAAACTCCTTTTCCTATTAAGAATTTCCTTCATAAACTTTACATAGCTTGGTATTTGTTCCAAATCTTTAATGAATGAAATATTAATAGTTAGCTTCTTAAATATTTCCATAAAATTTCAAAATTGTTTATCCAACTTCTACAGTCTAAGTCTCCTAGAAAATGGAGGTGGTGGTTTTCCTAAATTGCTCTTCATTGGAGAAAGAGGATTCTCTAAGTATTGAGGAATATTTTCCTCAGGCTTTTCAATTTCCTTTCTCTCTTCCTCAACTTCAATCTCTATTTAAACTTTACTCTCCAATTCTCTTCCACTTCTTAATTGGATAACCTTAATTTGCTCTTTATTTTGGTCTTTAGGATTAATTTCAACATTACTCGAAAGAATTCCCTAGGACCTATTGCTAACGGACCTATTCCTAACTGCATTAGCAATTTTTCCCAGTTAATTCTCAATATTTCTAATTGTAGCTCCCAGAATTCGTAATTGATTACCCATTTATTACACCACTTCTTCTATAGACAACATATACTCCTTAAATTGTTGGCTATTGTTAAAGTCTGGAGGATAAGAAGGTCTACACTTAGTACTTTCTTTATTGTTCCAATTCCCCAATGTGTTCACTTGATTATTCCCCCATTGCTTGTTTACACCACAATAATTATTATTCCAATTAAAGTTAGGGTGATTTTTCTAGCCTAGGTTGTAATAATTAGAATAGGGGTTTTTAGGTTGATAATTTATTGCATTTAAAGTCTCTTATGATGATTGATAATTTATCATTTGTCCCAATGAATTTTCCTCAACCAAAGGTGGTTTTTGAGATAATTTCATTCCAAATTTGTTTAACTTCCTTGATGTTATGATAATTTTGGAAGCCGAAATAGAAATTGCATCAGAATCACGAACACTGACCACTCTCAGGGCTACTCTTTTTGGATTTACCCTTTCAGAAGGCCATTGAAAATTGTTAGTAGCCATCTTTTTAATTAAAGAATATGCTTCATTAAATGGTTTTGACATTAATGAACCACCAACAATAACATCAATGATAAATTTAAGAGATCGCACTAACCCATTATAAAATATTTGAATTATTAAGCAATCGGGCAAAGCATGATGTGGACACTTCCTAAGGAGTTCTTTAAATCATTCCCAAGCTTCGTAAATTGATTCTCCTTTGAACTAAAAAAAAATGTGATATCGTTTCTAAGCTTAGCAGTCTTTAATGATGGAAATTACTTAACAAGAAATTTCTGTGCTAAATTTCCCCAAGTTCTGATAGATCTAGACGCTAATGAGTTCAACCACATCTTAGCTTTATCCCTTAACAAAAAAGAAAAAAAGTCTAAGTTTGACAGCATCATTTAACACTCCGTCATATTTAAATGTAACACACAATTCTTAAAAACTAACAAGATGTATACTTGGATATTTAGATGGTGTTACCCAAACTGATTATTTTGTGCCATTTGAAAAATAATAGGTTTAAGTTCAAATGAATTAACAACTACAATAGAAGTTTGTATACTTTGATGAATTTCATCTGTTATAGGATTAACATAATCGCTTAAAGGTCTTTGTACATTTTGATGTTCTTTTTCAATATTTTAATTATTTAACTTATTGTCGGCACTATTTTTGGTGTGGGGTTTGCCCGTAAGAAGCTGTCGGTCATCGAAATTAAAATCCCGTTGCCCGCTTCGGAAGGACGTTTTTAAAAAAAATTTAGTTTTGAAAAAGATGAAGTCAAACTGACCCCATAATTTTCATAGTTTAGATGAAAGAGCACTTTATCTCAAATCCTGTATCTATCTCGAAGGATGAACACAAGAATTGAGGGTAAG
>NW_018165601.1:145209-147323 GCF_001263595.1 Phalaenopsis equestris | reverse complement strand
GGTCAAGTCAGCAAGCTACGTGGACGGCGGCGTCAAATCAGAGCGCGCCAAGCATGCCTTCGGAGCCGTCGTAGGTTGAGGTGGCACGCGCGGTTTAAATAGATAAATAGGGTCTTTTCTTATTTATTTAAATACCCTTAACTTAGAAAATTCATAACTTTGTGTAGAAAAATCACAAAAAATAAAATAAAAATACCCTCTTGCTCAGTGAACAAAGAGAATAATTTGAAAATAATTTGAAGTCCATTTGATGCATGTTTTTTTTTAATTAATTAAACACTGTCTTGAGTTGTTTGATTCTCCATGCATATAGGCATTTCACCATGGCTTGAATTTTTGGCATGTTGTAACCCCTGTCAAGGGGAACATTTCTTGATTTTCTCAATTTCAGAGGAAACATCTAGATAGAGATCCATATTTTTCAAGTTTATGCACATTATTTGCTTAAATTAATCATAATAATTAGCATGTTGCTTAGAAAAATTCAAGAAAATTTTTAATGTTAACTATGACCAGAGAACCCTTAAGAAAATTTCTCATAAGTAAAGTCATTAAAAATACACCTAATTTGCCTAAACCCTAAGTTACTAAGATAATTAATTTTAGAAATTATAAATACCAAAATGACTTTATTTTTTATCTCCACTACTGTTTATGATACAAATAACTCCCCATAAAAATTTCAAAGCATTTTGAGACCATTTGATGGCCTAAATTGATTTTTCAAGTTAAATATTTTTTTGGCATTAAAATGATTTTTAATGATCAAAATATAACTCAAAAAATTATGAAACTTAGTTTTTTGAGTTCTCTATGATCAGGAATATTTAAAAAAAAATAATATTTAAAATAAAAACTTAATTTTTGGCCTAAAAACTTAATTTTTAACCTATTTTAAATATTTAAATAATTAAAAATTCATAAAAAATCACAAAAATAAAAGAACTCATGAAAATGTTCTAAATTGCTTCCTAATCACTTAGGAACAATTAGAATATTTTTCCTGATTTTCTAAATAAAGATATTGAATTTCAAAGCTAAAAATTTTTTTTTAAAAAGGTAAAAATGAGTTTTCACTAAAATAATTCCAATAAATCAAGAAAAAATCAAAAAAATATAAAATTTTGCTCCTCTGAGTTCTCTAACCTTTGGGAGATTTTTTCAAAAATATAAAACTTAATTTTCACCACCTAAAATATTTTATTTTTATTAAATAGCCCAGAAATTAAAATAATTCTAATAAATCATAAAGAATTCAAAAAACATGAAATTTTGTCCAAAGGCTTCTCTGGTTTGGGTCTACTTCCAGTAAAAATTTTAAAGGATTATAATTTACCTTGGTCAAGTTAGGAATTTTCTTTGGAAAATCCTATTTTTGCATTAAAATAATTAAATCATTACATAAATTAAATTAAATTTTGAAAAAAAAATCACATTTTCTCCTCTGATGTCTCAATTGACCCATTAATAAGGTAGGATAAAAATTTCAAAGTCATTTGAATTGAGTTTGGCAAATTATTAGGCATTAGGGCCTTAGGGACAAATGTGTATTTTTGGAAATTTTGCCTTAATTAACATTTAGGCTTAATTCAAGGAGGAAAAATGGATAACCTCTGATCTTAATCAATTTATTTGATGCTTAAAACACAAGAGGTTAATTGGTAGAAACCAATTTCACTTTCCTCATTAAAAAAAATAAGATTAATAAATTTCTAACTTATTAAGATTCGAAAGTGTATTAAAATTAAATAATTCTGGACTTAGGGGTAAAAATTTTGAAGTTAATAATTAATCAATCTAATACCCCTATCTTGATTTTCAAATGAAATCCAAATCATGAATTATGACCACTTAAGGCTTAACCCTTTTCAAAATTAATTAAGACACTCACCTAGGTCTTAAGGGTTTAGTGGTGACTTGGGCTAAATCAAAATTGACTAAAAGAGGATTAGATAAATAAACATAATTATATCAAACATCCTTGAAACACCACTAAGTCTAATTAGGATTAAGAATTTGACTAAGTGCTCAAATTACACTAACTTGCCCCTTTAAGGGTCTTCACCCACATAATTCTCAAATTAAATGATAAATGATAATTACCCTATTCTTAG
>NW_018165601.1:143743-144442 GCF_001263595.1 Phalaenopsis equestris | reverse complement strand
ATGTCGCTCTAATCAACTTTAATATGCCCTCATAAAATTTAAAGAACTTCAACCATAGGCCCACCTGATTTGACATTATAACTTGACACGCTATAAAACTCAAACTCATCGCGGCAAGGAGCTAGCATAGTGGGCAGCACGACCATCTTCAACAGCAAAACATGTCTTCCCCAACGAAACCAATCTTCATTCCTTAGACTTAAACAACAAAACCATAGGACTTTGAGGTTGCTTTCTTATGCAACGTAAATCCTCACCTTATATTTAGGCCTTTGCATAGCCCTGCTATACAATATAAGCTCTAACTCGTCTTAGGATTTCGAGGTTGTTGTTTGTCACGACCTAAATCCTCACATCTTTCAGGCTATTCGTGTGATTGTTTCACACAAATATAAGTCATAACTAAATAAATTTGACAGGATGAAACACTTAAATACTTCTCCTCAAAACTGAACCCAAACATTAGGATAGTTTGAGAAGTCACCAGGGTTGTCCTCTGGATCCATGATATCCCCTAGTTCTTCTTCCTTTAGGTTCTACAATAAAATGTTTCAAATTTGAACCAAATTCCCTTTCACATCTCTACGTCTGATTTTGTTAAAGAGTCTTACCCTTTGAAATTCTTTGAAGATAATATTTCCTGATTTTTATCGAGAGTCTTCTTAAGTGACTTCGGTCATTTAGGATGCAATTAACTAT
>NW_018165601.1:102552-143572 GCF_001263595.1 Phalaenopsis equestris | reverse complement strand
TACATTGCTCTTTCATTTTAAACTATGAAAAATATGAGGTCAGTTTGATTTCATACTTCAACGTCCTTCTGAAGCGGGCGACGGGATTTCGATTCCGATGACCGACAGCTTTTTACGGGCAACTCCCCATAAATCAACCCAAAATAGCGCTGACAGACTGTTATTTGTTAAGGACCTTGAGGGTCTTGCTGAGTCTTTACTTTCTCTAGAATACCACAGAGAAAAGTGTGAGATGAACCAGAGATTCTATGGTAAAACCCTAGAATAGTAAGTTTCAAAACCTGAAAACATTTTTTTAAACAATCTTTTGGAAGCGTGTGAACCCTTATACTTTAAATAACAAATTGCAGGCAGAAGAGTAGGAATAATTTATTATTCATGGAAGAAGAAATAAAGAAGTTTGAATATAAATAGAGAGATTGACGATTAAAAAATAATCTAGATTTAGAAGATTATGCTGAAACTTCAACTCCTGGAATTTACAAAATTAACGTCATCGACCGTTATTTACACGAAACGAAAATTATTACAAAATTAAACGAAAATTATTAAAAGTAAGGAGAAACTTCAACTCCTGGAATTTACAAACTGATATCACAGCATTTGCAAATATTTTTTTCTTGAGACCGGGCCAAAATCCGGATTTATGAGATCCACAGCTTTATTTTGTGCAAACCGACCGTGACAGGATTTAGTTCAAATCGAGGTTAAATCCTGCTCTAGGCCCCTTGCCGGACTGCCCCATTGTTTAGGAATCATTCAGGATTCAGAAAGCGAAGCCAGGCCGGCACTTCTCCCGCAACGAGTTCAATTCCATTTTCTCATAACTTCTTTTGATTAACCAATTCATTCGATCAACCAATGGCTGGCGACGGTAACTCTCTCCATTTTCACTCTCTCTTTCCCATCTCTGATTTCTCAATATCTCAATTCTTTTGCTTTGTCGACATCTCCTGATTTCTTTGTAAATCGGCTCTCAGGTGACAGGAGGCGCCCGAGCAAGAAATTGAAAATATCCTCGAAGGTGATTGAATACATCAAAATCGGAGCTTGACGTTAACATTCTCTTCTTTGGTATTTCTGATTCTGTTCTCATCCAGGCGGCCCATTTCGTCGATGACGTTGATTTGGACTTCACAGAAGACTTTGATGAGGACAGCCGTGAACGTATCCCTTCTTCCATACCCGTTAATTTTGATTTTTATCTTTCTCGCGCTCTTATTCCTAAGATTGAATCGGAATGCTTCGTTTTGTCCATGCTAAGGCGAGAAAGAGGCCAACAAGAGGGATTTCACTAAACTTGAGCTGAAGCCAGACCACTCTAATCGGCCCCTGTGGGCATGCGCTGATGGACGCATCTTCCTCGAGACCTTCTCGCCGCTGTACAAACAGGCCTATGATTTTCTCATCGCAATTGCTGAACCAGTTTGCAGGTCCTTCTGCTCTTATTTTTTTAACTGACGAGTTTTTCTTTAGACTCTGTTCGGTTTTTATTTTTTATTTTTCACCCTGTTTAGGTTGCTTTGTTTGTTTCTTTCCTGTCTGGTTTGTTTTCAGGCCAGAGTCCATGCATGAGTACAACCTCACACCCCATTCGCTCTATGCTGCCGTCTCTGTTGGGCTTGAGACGGAAACGATCATTAATGTACTTAACAAGTTGTCTAAGACTAAATTGCCTAAAGAGATGATTGATTTCATCCATGGTTCCACTGCAAACTATGGAAAAGTTAAACTGGTGCTTAAGAAGAATAGATATTTTATAGAGTCACAGTTCCCTGAGGTAATTTTCATCATCTGGTTACAGGCTGCCATTCAATTGTTTGATGAAAATGATCAAAGGTGATACATAATGCAGGTGTTGAAGACACTGCTTAAGGATGATGTTATCTCTAAAGCGAGAATTTCTTTAGAGGTATCCTCATTTGTTTATCATCTGGTTTACTTGAATCATCATATCTGAAATCTATATTTATTTATTTAGCAGCTATTTATTAACCATAAGAGAACTTCACTCGTTCCGCCTTCTTACAACTAATGTGTAGTGGCCATTTTTTGTTTGTGTCATTTAAGAATAGTGCTGGATAAATGGTTGTGATAAATTTGTTATTTTCTGCATGGAATTTGGTGATGGATTGATAAGGATGTTGAGTTTGAAACTGACGTTTTGGAAATGTACAGGTTGCATCTATCATGGCATATTTTTATTCAATATGATCTATTTATTAGTTTAATTATTTAATTGATTTTTATATTTGCCCAAAGCATTCAATTCAGCAGTAATTCCATTTGTTTAATCTTGTTGGGTATGAAGTTGCTTACAAAAGCGAATCAAAGTATTTTGGTATTTGCTATTTGCACATGATAAAGTTATAGTAGGTGAGACGGCTACTAAAATGAGTGTAGAGTTAGAACAATAGAGAAGATTATTAGAAAAGAAGGGTCTTAAGAATTAGAAAACGAAGGCCAAATTCATATACAATTTTATTGGGTGATTATCAATTACTATTGCTGGAAGATCAACTACTAATTAGGTTTGATAGTATTGTATAAGAGAATAGAGATAATAGTGACGGCATGACTTTCATAATTTATATTGATGGTTAGAATGGGGAAGTGACTTAGGAGTGTTGCATGCAATAAAGAAATTTCATGAAGACTTTTTTTCTTATTAATTTTGGTATTGGGTGATAAAAAGTCATTGGTAGAAAGTTGGCTGTAGAAAACTGAGGATGTTAATAAGATTGCATGGTAAAAGTGAGAATGCTTTGGTGGATGTGTGGTGAAACTTGAAAGAGTACATTGAGGAAATATTATGTTTGTGATGTTGGGAGGAGCCCTTGTTGATGATAGAGTTGTGAAAGATGCACAATGTATTTTGTTTTTTACAAAAGACTGTCAATGATGTTACAATAAGAATGGTAGATAAACTTATTATAAAGTATCAATAAGAAAAAAGGTTGGACCTACGGCCGTTTTGCTAGTTGTGCAAATGGATATGCCCCGAGTAGAGTTGATTACTTGAGAAAATTATTGCATCATTGGTATTCATAAAGCTCACAATGGGTAAAAGCTAAAAATGTTGTTGACGATAATAAATAGCTTTTTTAAAGAATTGAAAATATTGCTCCTTAATTCATTATAGTAGGTATTTTAATTGTTTCGTGCGACTTTATCTTATTGTTCAGACAGTTAGAATTTTTTTTTATTTGTGTATATTCAGGAATAGGTCTTTGTTCATCCTTTTTAAAATATCATAATCTCTATGAAAAATTGGATTTATTTGTTTCTTTCATCTAATCTTTTCATCTTTTGCTTTGCAGAACTTTTCTGACTGTAATTTATTATGCCCAATTTCTTCTTGTTTAAGGAATTTCAATCTGGTGAAGCCTTTTCAGTAAGTAAAACTCCCGGAGAAATGGATACTCATAATGGGTTGTTGGATGGAGCTGATTTAGCTGCTGCTGCAGAAGAAAAGGAAACTCATTCTTTTGAGATTAACCCTGCCCAGGTAGTTTCTTCCTTCAATATTAAGTGGCATTTTGGCTTCCTAGAGGATTGGTGCTGCCATTTGAAATCATCATATCTGTGGCCACTCTAGCTTTTTCCTAACATTGAATTTTGCAGGTGGAAAACGTAAAACAAAGATGCTTGCCAAATGCCTTAAATTATCCTATGCTTGAGGAGTATGATTTCCGAAATGATACGGTAAGTTACAGTGTTAAAATTATTCTCATAATGTTGAGTTGAGAGGGCATTAATATTTATTTGAAGTGCCAATCGGTGCAGCTTCTCATCACTTGTTTTGATGCACCATTGCTGTGGAACTCTTCAACTATCTTTTTGTTGTTGAGTATAGCGACTCTCTTTTATCAGCTCCTATTGTTGCAATGGCTTACTTCTGTTTCCATTCTATTGGTGGCAGAATTTGCGTTAAGTATTCAGCCAGTGCTTGGCGGTGAAATTGATACAATGTCTTTGTGGTTATCATAATCTAGTAGGATTCTTGGGGTTGTTCTTTTATAGGCTTAAGTAGGCCTCCTGTTAAATGCAATATTTTCATGGATTATCAATGGGGTTTTGCAGGGTTGTGGTTATGCTTGTTAGGTTACAACAAGAATCGTGAGATGCTTGCAAATAGAATTTGTTAACTCTGGGCTTTTCCTTTTTTCTTAATTTTTAGGAAAATTTAAGGACTACATAGGATTTTTTAGCTTGTAAAAATATTTATTCTTATGTCTGAATAAAGATCTATTTGGATTTGCTACTTTCTACTTCTATGAGCACACTTTTTAATCACGTGAGAGACCTAAATTTTTTCAAGGGAGATAATCTTATTGTATAAGTGAGTCTTCATTTGGTGGCTTCTTTCCTTCAATTTATTTCTTGTATCTAAAGCTTGTTAGTGGTTTGAATGCATAATTGATTTTATTGTAAGTTTGGCACAGATTGAGCTTCCATGAGGGTGTGATTCTCAACTAGCTGCATGGTTTGTTCTTCATTTCAAATTTCTCTGTTGTTTCAAGTGATAAAAAAAATTCCAAAAAAAAAAGGTAGGGTATAATTCTCATATTAATATGTTAAGAACAAGTCAACTAATCCAATAATAAAAATTTGGCTTGTACCATTATATGGATATATTGATTGCTAACTCCTTTGAGATGGCAAAGGTTAATCTTTAACTGATAAAATTTAGAAATTATTAAGGATTATTTGGCTTACAACAAGCCGACGAAGATACGATAGCAAACTATTTCTCAAATAATTTAACATAATTGGTTTGATTACACAAAAATTTTATATTATGCTAATTATTTATATTCTAAAATTAATTAAGTGAACGATTCTTTTTAGAGATGATATTCTAGGACTGTTACGATTTGGTATTAAAGTACTAGGTTTTACATGTTCATCATAAGGGTGTGAAAGAATTGGAGTGTATCACTAAGTTCATAACATGAGGAGAAATCATTTAACTACTTCAATGATTATTTTTTTGGCTTGCATTTTGTATAATAATAGATTAAAAGATTAATATTTGAAGGAGAAAAATTTAAAGGATGATGAAGATTCATTAATTTAATGTATCAATGGATGATGAATTTTTTGTGGAGGATTATAATGAAGTCATACCATCACAACTACAAGAAAAAGATTTCAATTTTGAATTCTTTGTTGATGGATGTAGCACGACATAATTTTCTAACACAAGTCAAAAAGTTTTTGAAAAGTTATTATAAAAATTGATGTAATTGAAGTTATAGACATCATCATAGTCAAATTTATTGTAAATTTTAATTAATATTTTTATCAATTTTTTTTTTGCGAAGAAGATTGGGAGTATGATACGATCTAAAACCGAACAATGAATTACTTGCAGTAGAGAGATTGTGGAACTTAAATGAGAGTTGATTTTACTAATATCAGTGAAAGCAAACAAAATACAACATTGATGTACTGTTCGAGAGGTAGATCGTCTCTCAATCAATCCTAGAAGCTATTAGGAACACCAATATAAAAGAAAAACTGTAGTTAAACAAAACTTAAAAACCAACTCTAGACAATTAGCCCACATAAATTCTCTCCAATATCCCTTTCATACTCTCTCTTCAAAAGCCCTTTTGATTCCCCTTTTGCACTTGGTATCTCGCCTCTGTATGCTAGGTTGGTCGGCTCTGCCTGGCTGTCATCTGGGCTGGATGGGTCTGGTCAGTCTAGACTGACCAAACTTGGACTGGCTCGCCTCTCCCGCTCTCTTCGGCTCTCTCGTCATCCTTAGCAGGCACAGGTGTAACAACACTCCCCTTTCAAAAAAACACATTTTCCTCAAGGTGGAATGATGAAAAACTTCTTTTGGATACTCTCTTAAGGCTCACATGTTGGTTCATAATCTGTCAATCTTTCCACTTAATCAGTACCTCATTTTCTCCTGTCACTCCTCGGCGCACTCTTTCGACCGCTATAGGTTCTAAATCACCTACATGTTCTCTGTCAGCGTTAGAGGTAGTAAAGATGATGGTGTATGATCTCTGATAGTCCACTTCAGCTGTGAAACATGAAAGATTGGATGCAGTGATGATGATGGTGGTAACTTCAAATGACAGACCATTACCTCAATGCTTGTCATATTCTTATGGGGTCCAAAATATTGTGGATAAAGTTTCTCGTTCCTCGCCTGGCCAATGTCTTCCGCCTGTAGGGCCTTAGCTTCAAGTAAATCATATCCCTTGGTTCGAACTATATCTCTCCTATGTCCGTCCACCTTCTTCTTCATGATCTGTTGAACTTTTGCCAATGTTCCGTCCTTCTCCAAGTAATGATTGACACTAGATATTAGTGAAGTGTTATGCCCATAATGTACCAGATGAGATTGATCCCGCCCATAAAAAAATCTTGAAAGGGGTGATATGTGTCGCAGTATGATATGAAATATTATACCAATATTTGACCCACACAATCCACTTGGCTCAAAGCTTCGGCATATCTAATAGGTATGTCTCCATTTGTTGATCACCTACGTTTGGCATCGGTCTAAGGATGATGTTGTGTTGTGCTTCTCTTAACTGAGCAACTTCTTCCAGAATTGCTGAGGAACACCTTGTTTTTGTCTAATAAAATAGATTTTGGCTCCGTGCAAAATGACCACTTCCTGTATGAACACCATAGCAACTAAGATCGTAGTGTGTGTGTCGTAATTGAATGAAATATGCATACTTGCTCAGACGATCCACTACCACCAAGATCACCATAAATCTTTATGATTGTGACAACCCCTCTATAAAATTCATCATCACTTCTTCCCAAATCTTCCCCGGTAAAGCTAAGGGTTATAGTAACCTGCCTAATGCCATGGTCATGTAATTGTGTCATTAGCATACATTGCACCGTTCCATCATGTCCTTTTTGTCTCCACACATCCCCACCCAGTAAAGCTCTGTCAATAGAAAACTGTATGTCTTATGTACCCCGGAGTGTCCCCCAATTGTACTGCTATGAAACTCTTGCAAAAGTTTGGGGATGTACTCTGATTCCCTTGGCAACACAAATCACCCCTGGTAGAGTAGCTATTGCCCCCTCGATGGATGTCCTGGATAGCTGTTTGAATCATGAACCAACTCCATCCATATTTTCCTCAACACTTCATTTTGCTTGCTTTCCTGTCTCAGGGCTTCCCAATCAAATGACCAAGGGTATCGATAAGGATGCTAGCTGGGGTTCCTTCTTCTTTCTCGACAGGGCATCTGCGATTTTATTCTTCAATCCTGACCGATACTGAATCTTAAAATCATATCCTAATAACTTGAATAACCACCTCTAATACTCCTAATTTACCATCTTTTGCTCCAAAAGATACTTCAAGCTCTTCTATTCTCTCAGACCATAAGGTGTCGTCCCAACCGTAACCAAGACAATAGCCATCAACTCTCACTCATACACTAACTTGAGTCTCGCCCTAGCTGTGAGCACCTGACTAAAGTACGCAATCAGTTGCTGGTCCTGCATGAGTACTGCTTCCAAGCTACACCTTGACGTATCTGTTTCTACAACAAATGTTCTACTAAAATCTTGAAGTGAAAATATCGGTATGCTGGTCATAGCTGTCTTTAGATGTTAGAAGGCCTATGTTGCTACCCCCTCCCTCCCTCCCTCCCTCCCTCCCTCTTGAAATTGTCTTTCTTTAGTTGCTTCATCAGCGGCCATGCTATCGCGTTGTACCACTTTGCGAATTATCGAAAGTACCCGGTGAGACCTAGGAATCCACTCAACGCATTCAAACTCTCGGGTGAAGGCCAGCCCATTATATCTTCAATTTTGGACGGGTCCGCTGCTACTCCTGCCCTGGTCACCACATGTCTTGGGTACTTCACCTGTAGCTTTGCAAGGGAACATCTCTTCTAATTGACATACAACTGGTTCTCTCTCAACGTCTCCAAGACTGTCCTCAGGCGCCTCACATGCTCTGTTTCTGTATGACTGTGGATCAGAATGTCATTGAAGAAGGCTAGGACAAATTTCTTAAGGTAAGGCTGAAAAAACCTATTCATGAGGGACTGAAGTGTGGCTGGGGTGTTCGTGAGACCAAACAATATTGCTAAGAACTTGTAATGTGCTTCAGGTGTCCTGAACGTTGCCTTGTTCACATTTGTTGGATTAATCCTGATTTGATGGCATTCCAACTTAAGATCGATTTTTGAGAAGAAAACTATCTCATAATGCTTATCAATCACAAGGATATGAAATTTATTCATCAGTCTCCTTGTTCAAAGCCTGGTAGTCCACGCAAAATCTCGAGCTATTATCTTTTTTTTTTTACTTATTGGACTAGACTGGAAAATGAGCTGACTGTGCGCCTGATAATTCCCATATCGAGCATCTCTTAAATCAACTTTTCAATCTCATCCTTTTGAATTTGAGAATATTGGTTCATTCTGACATTGATAAGATTGACACTCTTCTTTATGTTATAGCAGGCTCATGGTGGTAATCCGCTTGGCTGCTGAAATACGTCATGTAACTGCTGTAGGAGCTGTTGAACTCTCTCAGGGCTCTTATAACTTGGGATCTCGGATCTACTCTATGATTTGCAACTCTAAATATCTTTAACCCTGTTCCTCATATCGTCCTGACCATGGTTTTGAGAGAGACAATGGTTTTGCATATGTTAGCATCTCTCCTCAACACCACCTTCCTACCCTCCCCATTGAACTTCATCGTCAGGGATTTCCAATCCACATTCATCTCACTAAGTGTCTGCAGCCAGTTCACCCCCAGAATCACATAAGTGTCTTCTAAGTCCATTGGAAGGAAGTCCTCTATTTCCTATCAACCCTACAGTGTCAGAGGTACTCCCTTGTAATTTCCTCGATTTTTCTCCATCTGCATTGTCCCCATCTTGACACCAAAGCTCCCCGTATCTAGCAGCTCCAATCATAGCTGATCCACGACATGATTTGAGATGAAATTATGTGGCTTCACCATCTACACCAACACCATAATCGAGTGCTCCCTGATTCGTCCCCCCTCACCTTCATAGTGTGATTTAGAGTAAATCCCAACAATGAATTGAGGGACACCTCTACATCAGTGTAGCGCAAATGCTTATCTTCCTCCACCATGTCTTCCTTAGAATACTCACTATCTATCTCCTTCTCATGAACTACTAGGACCTATAGTGCACGCTTCTTGCAATGGTGCCCCGAGGCATACTTCTGGTCACATTGGTAACATAATCATTTCACTCTTTTATTCTGCACTTCTGCATCAGTGATGCACTTGAAATAGCCCTCGGAAAGGGTCCTGCATTCTTCTCCATTGGCGCCTCTTTTGAAATGACACAATTTGGTTCTTGGTGTCATGGCCGTCGACACAATCTTGTAGAATCCCCTCGTGGTGTTACCTTTGCTAGCCTTGGTCTTCTTCACCTACATCTCATCTTTCATCATCTGGGCAGGCTTCATCATCTCCCTCAATTCTCTTGTTAGTCTGAATTGCCCCCGGAAAGCTCGATCTTTACCCTGTATTTTTTTATCATCCTTTCCTGAGTTAGAGCATAGAATTGCTCATATAGGTCTTTCTCAGAGGACTCGAAAACGTACCAGTAAATAATCCTTAAACTCGTCCCTCGAATGTATTGGGTAGCTCATCTCCATCCATTGAAACTATGATAGGACTTTTTCCTCCAAACATAATTCTGCTACTATGAGCTTCTCTTCCCCAGTTAAACCATTTACTGCAAAGTATCGCTCCGGCCGATGAACTCATTCATGTGCATATTCCTGTTCAAGTAGTGGCATTTTAAGTTTCCTTTCCCTAGTATCGCCATTCCAACTCTCTCCCTTCGACGTCTCCCCATGTGTCTGGAGTGAAACTCCCTCATTCAGTCATAGTCATACCCCCTCCCGCTTCTCTTCTTCCTTAGTTGTGCTCCTCTGTGCCCCTTGTAGCACCCCTCCAATATCAGCCCATCCCCCTCCCTTGTAAGTTTTCCACCCCCTCCTCTCAGAGTCATAGATGTGAGCTCTTTGTGATAGATGCTTTGCAACTTAGCACCCTCTCATTCGTTCCCCTTCCCATTCAATATGACCAATGATTCTTTGATTAACACTTGGTTAGGGTTTGCAATTTGAGCATCGGCGGGGTCTTCGATTGCATCTATAGGAGTCTCTTCATTATTTCCTCCATGCTCCTGAATCGATTCTCCATTCAGGCCTCTATGGAAGAAAATCTAACATCCATGGTGGCGAATCTTTCTTTCATTCTCGATCTGATTTGTCGTACTCTTTCTAACACTTCCACTTTATTTGTTATCATTCCTCCAAGATCTGGCTCTGATATCAATTTGATACGACCCAAAAACAAAAACAATGAACAAACAACGAATAAATTGCAATAGCGAGATGGGGGAACTCAAATGAGAGCTGATTTTATTAATACCAACACAAGTAAACAAGATACAATGTTGATCTATTATTTGATAGGAAGATCGTCGATCCACCAACTCTAGACGCTGCTAGAAACACCAAGATAAAAGAAAAATTACAGCCAAACAAATCATTAAAATCAACCCTAAACAATTAGCCCTGATAAATACTCTCCAAGATCTACTTTCAAACTTTTCCCCCAAAACTCGCCTTGATTTTCCCACCTCTTTTACGTGATTAGTGGTTGTGTGGACCCCACCTGGGTATTGAAAACGTGCTTAGCCTCTTCTAGGTATCCTGCCCTTCTATGCTGGGCCGGCTAGCTCGGTCTGGCTGTCAGCTGGGTTGGTTTGGTTTGGCCGGTGCATATTGGCCCAATTTGGGTTGACTCGACTCTCCTGCTCTTGATGATTATTCCGTCATCTTGAACTGGCGCATGCGTATCAACTGATGTTGTCACTGCTTAGGTTAAGGAAGGAAAGAAAACAATCATTATAGTCAAGATTTCAAATGAGAAAAGGAGCAAAAATATTAGTAGAAAATTTACTATTTTCCATCTATAGTATATAAGCTTATTGAGGAGGTGAATCGGAAACCAATGGAATTAATTGATTTAACTACCTCAAAATTTCTTTCGTGTATTCTTAATATTTGCTAGAAAAGGTTATATATTGTTGCATAATAAGTTGGATATCTTATAAAATTTTTACAATTGTCTAAAATTTAATTTTCTTTTGTTCTTATCATGAATCAGTAATCAATGCCTTGAAATTTTCTGTCTTTTTGCATCATTCGAATTTCACGTACAGCGGATTATCCATGTAATTAGCCAAACTATCTTACTGACCTCTTGCTTAAAACTATTACGTATGAAATCATTTAGTTTGTATTGATGATTTTTGGATTTCTTTTTATGAAATACAATAATTATTTCCTTATCAACTTGAATATCAATTGGACAATTTGTCAGAGGCAAATTTTATCCAAGCTTGACTTCTTAATACAAAATCTTCAACCTACCCTTCCCTTCATATGACCAAGTCTAGGTGTCCTTTCATCTATTTTCTATGGGTGTCGCGACAACCTTTTGCTGCGATCTATAATGCATTGCACGATTTGCAAGATTTGTGAAAATTTTTTATTAGGTATTTGGAGGTGGTGTGTATATGATTATCTTATTCTAACTGGATTTGAGTCTGGTGAGCCCGAAATACCACTTCTCCTTTGCGCTCGGGCACATATGATTGGATGTCTGCGTCATATGCTTAATATTTCAGAGCCCCGCGCCACGTTGGGATCGAACCCTTGACCTGAGAGGACTTACAGTGACCCCACCACCAACAGGCCAAAACAGGCCAAGGCTTGCTGCGCGCGCGCACACACACACACACATATATATATATATATATATATTATCATAATATAAATAATATAAATACTATATTATTATATAAATAAAATATGTAATTTCTTTATTTCGAGCTAAAACAAGCTGAACACGAGCGAACAAATTGTTGTTTATGTTTGGCTCGTTTATACTTTTAGTTAAAATTTTTTTCGTGTTCGGCTCATTTACTTAACAATTAAGCCGAACACGAGCTACTTAACGAGCCAAACACAAGTTGTTCGTGAACAACGAGCTTTTTTGACAGCCCTAATTCCAATGCAAATGAAAAATCGTGATATTTAAAATCTTTCTAAAAAAAAAAAGCTAAGTGTTGTTTTTTAATATTAAAAAAGCACTTATTTTAATTATGTTATGCTTTGGAATAACTGTTTGTACTATTCAGTAAAATATTCAATTATGTGGTTCAACTACCTCTGAAATTGATGCCTATATTTTCGCTTACCATATTTCAAAGATATTTTGAATTTGTTTGTGCTATGTTTAGAAAGACGACCATTTTCTCAATTTGTTTCTTTTTTGTTATGCACGCTTCATTGATAGTTTATAAGGTAGACTTTGATTTCGTGAAATGTTTATTTTCTTTGTAAGTAGATTTTTATATTACTTTTCTGGACTATTTAACAGGTCAATCCTGACTTGAACATGGAATTGAAACCTCAAGCTCAACCAAGGCCATACCAAGAAAAGAGCCTTAGCAAGATGTTTGGAAATGGTTGGTCTTCTTTTGTACAAAATCTAGTTACTGATTTGTAAATTTGAGGACCCTTAAATAACTTAGAATTGCATAAAATGTCTTTCCTTGACAAGTATTACTAATTATTTAAGTCTACGAATAAGATTACAAACTCTCAAATTTCTGCGTTATGCACTTAAATTGTTGTAATTTGCTTCATTTATAGTATTGTAAACCTAGAAGAATGTTCATTTATTGATGTTTGTTCTTAATTGTTGAAATTGAAGGAAAATTTTAAATTCACGTTCTTGTTAAAGAAATTTGGTCCTAGTGATTTTCTTGTGCATCTAAAATAAAAGTTAATGTCATTGATTTAAGAGTGGAAGATTGCGTTAGGTAGTCAACAATCAACATAAAAATTGTATAAAATTTTTTACATTAATTCTTTAAATCACTGTGTCAATGCTAGTGCGTCTATAAGAATTGACATGTTGTATGACCTGAATATAATGACAAGTGTGCAAGGGTCGTTGCACCGACATCGTAATGTAGTGTTAACAAACAATGGTTCCCACATTATAGACGCATACAAACAAATAAGTTAGTACGTAAAAATAATATTAGGATAGAAACTTGGAATATGGGTACTCTCACAAGTAAATTAATAAAATTAATAGATATTAGGATTCATTGAAAGATGAATATATTATGCATTCAAGAAATTAAATGGGTTAGAGGAAATGCTTAAGAGATTTATAGTTTTAGTTTTAAACATTAATATTCAGGTAGTTCTACTAAAAGTGATATATATGTAATTTTAGATGAGAGTTCGAAAGATAATTTTGTAAAGATTAATAGAATTAGAGATAAAATTATAGCTCTAAAGATTGTTTTTGATTCTAATATTTTTAATATTATAAGTGTTTATGCTTCACAAATAGATTTGGATATATGCTCAAAAGAAAAATTTTGGTATTACTTAGAATATTAATGCAAAGATTTGAAAAAAAATTATTGGAGGAGATTTAAATGGACAAATTGGTGGAATGATAGAAGATTTTTGAAGTTTGGAGTAACTAATGAAGAAGGTAGACCCACCTTATATTTTAATTTAGTTTATAATTTTGTTATTGTTATATTTAAGAAATGAGATAAATATATTATTACTTATAAGAATGAATCTAATAAACTATAGATTGATTATTCTTATGAAAAAAACTGATAGTCAAGATGGTAAAAATTATAGTCATTCAAAGTGAAAATTTAAGTAGTTACATTGATTATGAGTTTGAGAATTTATGTTGAATGATTTGAAGATAAAAAATATAACGAAATATTATCATAAAATTTGATGAAGGCATTTAAAAAACATAAATAAATTATTTTTATGAGTATAATTCAAGATGCTAAAATTTGGAATGTTGATGAAAAAATTAATACTATGCGAATAAATTAATGAGCACTATTAAACAAAATATATGTTTGGAGAAACAAAAGAAAAAACTCTCATGAATAAAATATTTGGTGGTGAAATACTAATGAGCAAGAAAAGATAAAAAATAAGAAATTTTGTTATAAAAATTTGTATAAATGTAAAAATCTAGAGAATTAGTAAAATATAAGGTGACATATAGGGAGTCTAAGAGAATAATATATGATGTTAAAAATTTTGCTTTTAATAATCTTTATAATAGATTAGGTACTAAAGATTGTTAAAAATGTATGTATAGACTCGTCAAACAAAGGGATAATAAAAGTAAAAGATTGTTAAAAATATATGTATAGACTCGTCAAACAAAGGGATAATAAAAGTAAAATTTTAGTTCAAGAGCATTAAAAATGAAAATAAAAAGTATTATTTTTAGATGAGGATATTTAACATAGATGGGTGAAATTTTGATAAACGTTTAAATGAAGATTGTCAAAATGTGATTGATTTTAGTAATCTTATTATCATAAATAATGCTAAATTTTTTTATTTTCAGTCTCGTATTGGTAAAATAGGTGTTGTTGAAGCTTTAAAAAAATGAAATGTTGAAAAACAGTAGGATCTGATGGTATTTTAATATAAGTGGAAGTGTTTAGGAAATCTAATAATTTCTTGACTTACTAAACTTTTTAATATTATTTTATAAACTAAAGGTTGTCTGATGAGTGGAGAAGTATTCTATAAGTTTTTATTTTTAAGAATAAAGGAGATGCACAAGGGTATATAAATTATAATGGAATTAAGTTAATGTGTCATCAAGTAAAGTTATGGGACTAAGTAATTGAACATAGGGTACGATCTCAAAATCAAATAGGATTAATGCCGGACAAATCTACTATGAAACCTGTATATTTATTGAGAGGTTTGATGGAGAAGTATGGAGAGGATAAGAAGGATGTATATATGTTTTTTTATTGATTTAAGAAATGTTTATGATAAGGTTCTTAGAGATGTACTTTAGAGAGTTCTAGAGAAGAAAGGTGGTGATATTGCTTACGTTCAAGCCATTAATGATTTTTTTACTAGAGTTGTTACTTGTATTCAAACACTAGGATTGACCACGTATTTTTCTATTTCGGTTGGATTACATCAAGAATTGGCTTTAAGCCATTTTTTTTTTATTTCGTTATGGATGTTCTTACTAGACATTTACTGGAGGATGTACCTTAGTGTATGTTTTTTGCTGATGATATCCTTTTTGTGGCTAAGACTATAAAGAGACTTTGGAAAAAATAAATTGAATTATGGAGGTCAACCTTAGATTCTAAAGACTTTCGTTTGAGTAGATCTAAAACTGAATACATGGAATGTAATTTAATAATACTAGATCTACTAGCGAGGTTGTAATAAGGGGCGATCAAGTCATTAAAATGAGTGAACGTTTAGTTATCTCAGATCTATCATTCAATGTAACAATGATATAGATGAGGGATGTTTTAATAGAATTCAAGTTGGATGGTTGAAGTGGAGGAATGCAAACTAACACTTAGACTTGAAGGAAAATTTTATACGATGGTGGTTAAACCTGCAATGCTTTTTCACACATAAAATTAAATAAAGTTTTGTTGTGATGAGAATGCTCAGGCGGATGAGTGACTTTGCACTGAGAGACAATGCGAAACAAATATATTTGTGAAAAGGTTTGGAGTAGCTCCAACAACAAACAAGATTAGAGAAAGTCGCCTTAGATAGTTTGATCACATTAAACATCGACCATCTGATGAATCTATTAGGAGAGTAGTTGTTTTAGATTGGGCTTGTTGTATGAAATGTAGAGATAAACTTAAAAACACTTGAACATGTTGTATTAAAAATGATTTTAATTTATTAGAGTTAAATGAAAATATGACCCTCAATGGGACACAATGGTGAGAAATGATTCATGTAGTCGACTCCACTTAGTGGGATAAAGACTTCTTGTTGTTGTTGTTGTAATATTATTGATTTAAGAAAAAAATGAGTATGCTTAACCAAGTGCCAGTAGACTAGTGCTTAATACTTAGGTAAGGCAAGGTACTATCCTAAATTTATAACTAGATAAAAATATCTCTTATAATCTCTAATCAAATATGAATCTGAAAATATTATCATGTTGTCCTCTTTGTGTTATTAAAATCTAATAAAGAATTTTTTTCCTTATTTTTGGTTGCCAGCAAATGTGCACTACTCATACATATCTTTATTTATATTTTGATGACTATTTTGTTTATGAAGATTTTCTTAAACCATCTTTTCTCAAATTGCAGGACGAGCAAGATCTGGTATCATAGTATTACCCTGTGGTGCTGGAAAGTCATTGGTTGGTGTTTCTGCAGCATGTCGAATAAAGAAAAGCTGCCTTTGCTTAGCTACCAATGCTGTTTCTGTGGATCAATGGGCTTTTCAGTTCAAACTTTGGTCTACTATTAGAGATGATCAGATCTGTCGTTTCACATCTGATAACAAGGAAAAGTTTCGTGGTAATGCTGGTGTTGTTGTGACAACATATAATATGGTTGCTTTTGGTGGCAAACGCTCTGAAGATTCTGAGAAAATCATTGAAGAAATTAGGAATAGAGAGTGGGGTTTGCTTCTCATGGATGAGGTAAGATGTCTTTATCGTTGCAATAGAAGCATTTAAATTTTGCTATTAATGCATCGTTTCAATGTAATGTTGCTTCAATTCTGAATTTCTTATCTTACGACCGAAGAATTGGAGTCTTCTAATGTATCTTTGTTTTTCAGGTGCATGTTGTTCCTGCACACATGTTTCGTAAAGTCATTAGTATCACAAAATCTCATTGCAAACTTGGGCTAACTGGTTAGACAAATGATTTTTTTTCATTAAATCTGTCTCTTTTTAGTAGTTCTGATTCCTTGTCACTTTTCTTGAACCATTTCAGCAACACTTGTGAGAGAGGATGAGCGCATAACAGATTTGAATTTCCTCATTGGACCTAAACTATATGAAGCTAACTGGCTTGATCTAGTGAAGGGAGGATTCATAGCAAATGTTCAGTGTGCTGAAGTATGGTGTCCCATGACGAAAGAGTTCTTTGCAGAGTATTTGAAGAAAGAAAACTCCAAGAAGAAACAGGTATATAATCCAAAATGCAGTCGATCTTATGCTTGTAATAAGATATTTGTAACTACATGCTATTTTAAAATAGAGGCCCTTTAAACTGTGGCATTTCTTTATTCCCTAGTGCTTATAATTATCTAAGTTAAAACTGAACTGCACTTTGTAATGTTTGATGTTGGCTGCTTTGTTATTTTTATCGTATAAACATAGGTCACCGCAGGGATGATATTTTTGTTTTGACATGAAAAATTGGCCTATCTGTTCTTAGATTACTAGTATTGACATGTTAACATTCTCTACTATGAAGCAGAGGTGCTTCCGAAGAGCGGGATAGTGTCTTATAAATTTCTGATATTCAGTTAGTTGGTTATTCCTCAAATATAATGTCTAATATGCCTTTTAATGCATCCCTTCTAATGCTTTCAAATGGTTTCAAACCATGTCAGATACGCCAACTTAGTCCTAAAAAAAAGAATCTTTGTGTATTTCAGTATTGATACGGAGGCATAATAGACCGGTCAAACTTTTTTATTCTCATAATAATCTTACAAACCATATCTATACATGCTAAAAAACATTACCTTTATGGTAAAGTTTCTTTTGGGTTTTCCATATTGTTTTGAAGTCATGGATCTTTTTTTTTTTTTTAAACAAGTATGCATGCATATGCATGTAATGTATGTATATATTTTTGTGAACTTGTACCCTACTTTTTCAGGATTTGCATTATCACCACTTATCAACCATCATTAGCGTTATCACATTTATTAAAGGTCCATATACATATATTGTATTATTTTATTGTGCCCATACCTTATTTCTTTGGAACTCATGAAATTAAACTAATAGATTGAACTATTTTAGGACCGGTCTTCTATTTGTTTGTCAAGAAAATAACAACGTAGGATATTAGGAAGGTTTTCACGTTCGGTATATTTGTAACATTACTTTAGTGAATTAGTGTTTGATTATCACTCACCAATGATTTTGCAGTTTATGCTTCTTGAAGTTAGCTATTTTTTCTGTTCTCTTATTAATTCTGATTCATAATGCCTCGTTTATTCTATGATGCATTATTGCTTACATATTATTTATTGTCATGTTTGTTTTCAGGCTCTATATGTCATGAATCCTAATAAATTCAGGGCTTGTGAGTTTTTAATTCGTTTTCATGAGCAACAGCGTGGTGATAAGATTATTGTTTTTGCGGATAATCTGTTTGCACTCACAGCATATGCAATGAAACTTAGGAAACCTATGATCTATGGTGCAACCAGGTACAGTTAGCTGATGATATTTGATATCTCAATTTTAAGTTTTTTAGATTTATTCATGTTAATATCCCATCTATCTTATTTTTAGCCACCAGGAAAGAACGAGAATACTTCAAGCATTCAAACATAGTCCTGATGTTAATACAATCTTTCTTTCTAAGGTATATCCTCTAAATTAAATTGAACTTTAGTCTTCTTGTTTCTGTATGGAGTGAATTCTAGTATCTTTTCATAGGATGGCTTTCCGTCGAATGCTAGAACTTTTATGTTGTTTAATGATATAGAATGCACTAATGCATGCAAATCCAGCATTCATATATTTATCAGAGTTGGATAAGACTGAAATGGAATATATTCTACTATTCATTTTAATGGGTAACTGTGAAGAGCCTAGTCGTTGCCATTTCATGTTGATGCTATTTTCTGAAAACTTGTAGAGTCATGTTCCTTTTGAGGGTGGGTGAAAAAAATGAATAAACAATTGAGGACACAATACCACACGCGTAACAAGTTGCCAAAGTTTCATCGAATGTCACTTTGTGGCTGTCAAGAGAATTTATGGTTGATAACAAATTAGATTGAATTTAAAGAAATTTGCTTGATAACAAATTAGATTTATTTTTTTGTACTATTAAGTGGCTTCCATTTTCTTTTGTTTGGATGACTTCTCTGTCATACCGTAGCTTTAAGTTAAAAATAATAAATTTAAAAAATAAAACTACAAATGTGCTGTAAATTTAATATTTGTTCATTATGGAATATCTACATAAACTAAAGCATATTTCATAATGCTCTGCATTTTTATATATAAGTTTTATTTTCCTATCCCCCACATCCTTTTTCAGTTTCAATGGCAAACTCTGTATGAATTATTTATTGAGAACTAAGCATTTTAGGACATTATTTTTGAAATCCAGTAAATAATGTGAAGTAATGTGTTAATGAAAGCCGTCTTGTTAAGCTTTGTGTAAACAGAACATTTGTCAAGAGATACATATACTCAATGTACATGTTTTTTTTTTGTTGACGGTCTTGAACTGTCATGCATATTAGGTTTAAAAATACTGCAAGGATAACATAGAAGTTTCAAATGAAGAGATAAGCATCTTAAATACTTCACCTTCTAGAAAACAATTTTGTAGATAATCCTTCAAATTTAACAATATATAACGCCTTATTGATTTAATGATTTTCTTGTTGCATTTGAATGCTTACTAATTATCACTGAAAGTAGATGTTTTGTTGGAGATATGGTCATGGAAAAATCCAGTTGAAATAACTGATCACCATGATTCACCGAAAGTGGCAGCTTAACCCATGGGCTCAAAATTTACTTGTGAGCATTATTGAATCATAAAGGCTTGATTTCCATTTCCAGGAAGTTGGAACTTAGTAAAAACTAGTCTTATTTAACACTTAATGAAGCATGTGTTAATTACAAAAAAATGGAAGAAAAATAAAATAGATGTCTTTGTCCATCTGATTCCTCGATACCTTGCTTCACACAATCTCCCGCTCCAATACATGTCTAGCTACATTTCTTTTCTGCCCTTGTGTTTGTTTTCCTTCTTTTTGCTCTAACATTGTGAAGGAAAACAGCTCCCTTTTTCTTATTCCTCAAATTGAAAAATATATGTTTCATGTTTAGAGATTAGGAATATCTCTAATATAGAAAAGATAATGTAATTAGATATCCTCTAATCAGGCTGCCTAAAATACACGCTTCCTAATATACAAGCTTTAGATTTAATTTTTTCTATAACAGTCCTCTCAAGCTGGAGCATAGATATTTAGCATGTTCAACTTGTTACAAATATAAGTAATCCTAGATTTATTAAGGGCTTTGTAAAGATATCCCTTAGTTGTTCGCCAGATTTCACATGAGCTGTAGAAATCAAATTTTGGTAGATCATTTCACGAACAAAATGACAATCTATCTCAATTTGTTTAGTTTGTTCATGGAATGCAGGATTTGATGCGATATGAATTATAGTTTGGTTATCACACCACAACTTTTCTGAAACTGCCATCTTAAATCTCATTTTGATCAAGTGTTGGGAGACTTATATGAATTCACTCCAAGTTTGGGCCATCACTCGATACTTAGATTTTGTATTGGACCGTGACACTACATTCTATTTCTTACTCTTCCATGAGAACAAATTACCACTAACAAAGACATAATATCCAATAATGGATCTTTGATTAAACTTGGAACTTGCCCAATATGTATCATAGAAACATTCAATATTTCTATGCCCATAATTTTGATATAAAATATCTTGTTCAGAAGCCCCTTTAAGGTAACATAATATTTATTCCAAAGCTGACCAATGTTGGAATATGATCTAGAACATTTATTGTTCTTTTTTTAGCAGCTTTTGACATGTCCTCTTCGTATCCAGATTCATGCCAGTGGCAACACACTACCGTCGTCACCCTTGATTTTCATAATTCAGAGTTCCACTTCTGTAATTATCTTGAGACGGATGTTTACTAATGTATGTATTTTTCTGACTCACAAGAGCACTAGGTTGCTCCATGGTTGAAGCCTGAGAACTCAGAATAGTATGCAACACTCAAGTATAGACTTTCCTCAGAGTAGTAACTCTAGGGTCAAATAGGATTTGTGATTTGACACATTTATATTGAGAGTTGAGGGTAGTTAGAAAGCTAGAATACTCATAATAGGCATTTGTTTTCTTTAAGCCCGGTGAATCAGGACATAGGCATTGAAGGGCAATATTGCATTCAGTTTTTCATACACATTTGAAGTGCATGTGTATGAAAGGCAGAGGTAGACCTAGGAAGACTTGGGCTTATTGAATAAATAATGATCTTAAGTTATTAGAACTAAATGAAAATATGACACTAAATAGGACGCAATGGAGAAAAAGGATTCATGTAGTTGACCCCACGTAGTGGGATTAAGGTTTTGTTGTTGTATTTGAAGTGCATGTGATATGTGAAGTAGGGCTGTAAACGAGCCGGCTTGAGCGAGCTCAGGCTTGGCTCGTGTTCGACTTGTTCGAAATAGTTCATGTTCGAAATTAGCTTGTGTTCGAAATCGGCTCATAAACAGTGTGTTCGTGCTTGATTAGATTTAAATATTTGTGTCCATGTTCGACTCGAAATTAGTTTGTTAAAATTAAATTGAAAAAAATAGATATAAAGTGTAGGATTCCAACCTGGACCAAATGTGTACAAAATAAAACACTAACCACCTTAACACATGAGATGTTATGATTTAAATTTAGATACAAATATATAATATACTATTATATAAATAATTTATGTAATATATTATTATAAAAATACTTATATAATTTTTTTATTTCGAGCTAAAACGAGCCGAACACGAGCGAACAAAGAGCTGTTCGTGTTCGACTCGTTTATAATTCGAGCTTTAAAAACTTGTTCGTGTTCGGCTCGTTTACTTTACGAACGAGCCGAACAAGAGCTGTTCGCGAACAACGAGCTTTTTTGATAGCCCTAGTATGAAGTGATTGATCATGTTCTTCAACTCGATAGAACTTCTTGCATACATCAAAGATTTGAAAAATATTCTCCAAGAAAATACAAATGTCAATTCTTCCATCACATCCTTAATACAGTTACAATGAGTAATATGACCATATTAATTAGGTTCGATAGAGTTCTATATTGTTTTCAAAAATTGGGCAACTACTCTTATCTACTCAGAATAATTTAACTCAGTCTCAACTGGGAGATTATCAGTTTTTTGAGAAACATTTATTAAATAAACTCATAATTTTATTTTAATAAAAATAATTGATGCTATTTAGTTTTTTATCCGTAATCTTTGCTACAGTCTCAGGTTGATTTTATTTGCCAGTCATAACCAATGTCATTTAGCGTTGAAGGACGAGCTGAAGGAGCGGTCAAATGACTAGTAGACAAATAACTTAACGACTAACAATTCAAATACTGCCGAATAAAGAAAAAAAAAAGAGCGAAGCCAAAGAAGTAGAACTAAGTAGCCAAAGGCAACAATCGAGAAAATTGACCTAAGCGACAAAACAAACCGAAGCAAAATGAGCGACTGAAGCTGATTTCGGCTTTGTCGATGCCCTAATCTCGTTGACAAAGATAGGGTTGACGATGCAGATGTAAAAAATGTCGAATATGTTGTTGTTACTTAGAGATGCAGGCAATGCCTGATGGAAACAGAGCACTAACGACGTTGGATGAAGCCGAAGCAGATGGAGACGACGTCAAATGATGCAGATGAAGCTGAAGATGTTGTTGACGCTTAGTGATGTAGACGATATTGAAGTCTAACAATCTAGATGACCCGAACAAAACTGAAGACGATTGATTCGTAGAGGGTAATGTGGAAGATGCACACAGACGTGAACGATTCAATGAGGCTTTGATACCATTTGATGGAAAGCATCCCTCTTTTTCTGATTCCTCAAATCCAAACACATGTTGCGTATTTATATACACTCCTACATTTTTAGGTTACGAATATCGCTAATATGAAAAATATTCTGTAATTTGATCTCCTCTAATTAGCTTGCCTAATATCCCATATTTATAGGTTGGGAATATCTCATCAACACAGATTGGGCGGATGAAGCAAATGCAGACGACCCCGAATATGCTGTGGATGCTTAGCGAGGCAAACGATGCCAGATGGAGACGAAGCGGATGCTGACGACATCAGATGTGTAGATGAGTCTGAATACGCCATCGACGTTTAACGATGTAGACGACGTCGAAGTCTAGCAATTCAGATGACTTGCATGAAACCGAAGACAAATGATTCCTAGAGACTAATGTGGAATACAAACGATACAGACACGAATAATTTGATAATCTCTAATACCATGTGAGGAAAACATTGCTCCTTTTCTTATTCCTCAAATAAAAAAATGTGTTTTATAATTATATACACTTTCTAGTTTATATGCTAGGAATATCTCTAATATATAAAAGATTATGTAATTAGATCTCTAATTAAATTGCCTAATATCAAGCTTCATACTATAGAAATTTTGGATTTATTTGTTTCCATAATAAACATGTTTTGCGCTCTCTGTTAGACCCTTCTAGGTTTGATACACAGTTTCAATGATGGATACTCTTTTTTGAATTTTCTTACTCTTATTGTTCATCATGTTAATCTCTATAACCAACACATCCTTCACTCAACATCGTATACCATAACATCATACTTGTATATGCCCATTGCTTCTCACTCAAACTCATGCAACTTGCATGGTTCTCCTTCGTCCTTATGCCTGAGTGCAAATATTCTTGAGTTCTTCTCTAGCAATTGTGCCTTTACTTTGTCAAGCTATGCATCCTTAAGTTCAACTACCAGAAAATCTTTTTGCTTGGCTCAAATCGAACACTTTTTCGCATAAACACTTGGATAATTTTTAGTTTTCTATTCCACAACATTTCTTTCACCAAGCAAATATGGATGAACCATTAATGAGTTGTTGATCTATGGTCCTTTCTAAATTGAAGAGCATGTCTTCATTCTTTGATTCAACTTGGTTTTCATGAGCTCCCCATCCTTTGATCTATATTCCAATCACAATTTGGCACATCCTTTGATCTTTTGATGCCACCAAAGTTTGAAGACTTTTGTTTTTGCTTACTAATTTGGCCCTTTAAAGAGTTTCACTCTTCTTTGAAATCATAAATATTTAATTTGGCTCAGTTTGAAAGAATATTGCATCCATTAATATTTGATCCAACTGAAATTTGAAGGACTTAGTCTGTTGATCTTTGATTTGACAGAGCTTGACGACCTTTATGTTTGTGCAATACTTGATCCATTCAAAGTTTTGTCTCCCTTCGTTGACTTTTGATCTGTGCCGTGCCCTCGAAGGGACTTCCTTTATGGTTTAGTTGTCAAGGCATTCAATAACATTGACTGCCAATCAAAGAATAATTACATGTTATTATCATGCTTTTAAATACTAGTGTGGTAAGCAAAAGAAATAAATGTAAAATGCAACAAGATAGTTACTTATTCACTAATTGCAAAAGAATGTATGCGAGTCATAGTTTGTAGACTTCCTCGTATATTGATTTCCGTGGAATCCGTGATCCAGATATAGTTTTGTCTCTCTCTATTTATTTTTGAATTGGGTTCACATGGATGAATGCAAAAAAGAAATCCAGTGGTGTTCATCTGTGATAAAATCTTATTGGTTATTTCTTTCTTTTAAGGTATTGGTAGGTTAGAAAATTACATGCCTACAACATTGCCAACATGCTTGCCACCTCTAATTGGTGATAGGTCGGGGGAGAACAAGCGAATTGGCTAGGTTGCATCTATTACTTTGTAATCTATGGGTAAAAACCAAAAAGAAAAAAATAATGATGTTTAAAATGAGGTAGCTCGTTGATTCTTACTGATACTCCCCTAATATTGAACAAATAATATTTTATTGTAATCCATGAGAGACAAACTCAACAATAGTCAAGCGATATTATTCCATTACATTCTATTCATCAAATCCCCTTCCCCTCCCCGCTTCCCCCTCTGAAGTTTTTATCTTTTGCCAAAAAAAAAAAGTCTATCCGACAAAATGGGTTCGGTTACATTGATCTTTTTTCTCTATTGTGTCCTACTAAGTGTCATATTTTCATAAAGGAATAATCTCTTAATTTTTTCTACTTTTCACAAGGTAGGTCTTGCAAAAGGAATATCCCAATTAAAAAATAGCTATTGTGCATACAACTTTATATAATGATTTTGACATAGCATTATTTACAGCTTCTATTTGATTCTATCTTGGCTTTAATATGTTTGCTTTGCTTTGAGAAGTATCTTTGCCTCCAAACCTATCTATATATAAAAATAAATGGATAAGCAAATGAATTGTAGAAGTTATATTAATGACATAAATTGCAAGTATGATCATATGGTAAAAAATATGAGATAAAACAAAATACTTTTGAGTATTTTAATTTGTCTTGAAAAGCATGCTAAGGCTTTAAACCATGCAAAATATTTTCAAGCAGAAAACATATGGTGTCAGTGCATTGATAACATTTGTCAATGCATTTAAATATGTAAGCATTGAATTTTAAATTATCTTAACATGGCAATAAGGCAATAATAGAACATTTGGCTAGCCCAGGGTATTAGAATAACTCAGCCCATTTTATTGTAGGGTACCATGGTATTCTTGGATAGCTGATGATTCTACTAATGAAAAAATATCTATGAATAGAAAGTATATATATTTTGAGTTACTCTAATAATATAGTAAAATTGGAATGTTAAAGCGTCATATTTTCCTAGCAATCATTCATGAATGTTGAACAACCACGTAATAATATAGTCAAATGTTTGTCATTTAAAAACTTGATGTTCTCTTTGTGATATATAGGAGAAGCATTTGGATGATGGAGCTTGATGTGAACCAACAAGAAAAAGATAGGCACTCGATATAGGGGATAGTTTATATCAATGAATTTATTGTGGTAACAATGGTGAGAAAGGTCTCTAGTGATGAAGTGAAGTTTGAGAGGCCGTGACATCATGACATCATTGAAGGGTTGGAGAATCTGAGAGTTAAATTAGGTCATGTTGAATCAGGCATCAATGATCCTAAAATTGGTTTTGCTTTAGGGTAAAATGTGAATGGGGTCGAGTAAGCGATATGAGGGCTTGCTAGTAGCAGAACTGGTGGGTTCTTGTTATAGGGTGTGACTAGGTTTGTAGGGCAATGAGATCAAGGCTTGCGAGTAATGTTGCGACAGTTAAGCTTCCGAGTTTGTGGTACTATGTGGAAAGTTCTAGTGGGATAGGGTTTACCTTATCATGATGAACGTGCTCAAGGCCGAGAGGGAAGGTTGGGAGAAGGAAAGGTTGTGCAGCAATATCTAGGGTTAATAATAACCTCACTCTAATATCATGTCGACGGGGAAAGTACATTTTCCATCTATTGTTTAGTAGGGAGTCCTTTTTCAGTAAAGAAATAAAATACAATGTCAAAAGGACAAAGGAATCAATGTTGTCTACCTGCTTTAAATAGGTGGTTTGCCTAATATAATGCTTACTCTAATATAAGCAACGTGTCATTGTACTCACCTATCACTAGTTCTTTTTTTTTTCAAATTCAAGAGGAAGGTAATCTTTATATTGACATGTATTGTGGCATGGTAGAAGGAAAATATTGAAAATCCTTATAAAATGTGTTAAATTTGTTGCAAAATTTTGAGCATTAAAGATTTCTTCTTGAACCAAGGCGATTGGAACAAAGTGAAAAAGCTTTTGTGGATTAAAGTAAATCTGAAATGAGAAAACAATGGATCATGCTTATAGTGGTACGGAAATATGCTTTCAATTTTCTTCATTTTCAAGTCAAGATTATATTTTGATTTATCACAGTACATTAGAAGCGATATTAGAAATGATCACTGATGATTGGGGTTGTCGTATGCAAATTTGGCTGTAACTAATGGCAGTTTTTTATGGCATTTTGTTTCAGCTCCCATGATGCTGATTCAATATCTGGATGAAAGCGAGTTTTTTTTATTTATGAAAGCTCTTTCTTTTGACAAACAAAAGCATAACTGCTATGATCATTTGACATAATGATCTACTGTTAAAAATATTATTTAACAACTAAGTCTAAATTTATGTGGTTTTACATCTTGTTATTCAAAAATAAAAAAGTTAATTAAAAAAATCATTTTTGAAGCACCAAAATGATTTTAGTAACTTTTGTGCTTATTGTCCAATAGCCCCTTAAATGCTAGCTTTGAACACTGTTCTGCATTTATTTTAAAGGTAGGTGACAACTCAATTGATATTCCAGAAGCCAATGTGATAATACAGATCTCATCTCATGCGGGTTCACGCCGTCAAGAGGCTCAGCGTTTGGGCCGTATTCTCAGGGCAAAGGTAGTAGTAACTACTATCGTGTCATCTTTTGTTGTCAAAGCTGATTGACATTTGAAACCACTAGTTTTCAACCTCATCTAGGGCCGGCTACAAGACAGAATGGCTGGTGGGAAAGAAGAGTACAATGCTTTCTTCTATTCATTAGTGTCTACAGATACACAGGCACTGTTTGCTTCTCTATTCGTTAAATTCCAGCGGTTCCTAACAGTTGTTTGATGGGGAGCTGTTTGTAGACATATTTTGTCTCTGCCTCACAGTAATTTTGTACAAATGCAGGAGATGTACTATTCAACTAAAAGACAGCAATTTTTGATTGATCAGGGTTATAGCTTCAAGGTATGGATGCGGTGCTATTAAAACTATAGTTGGGGGTTTTTTTTCCTCCCGTTATACATGATGACGTTGTTATTCCATATTGCTTTATGTTACAGTTATAATAGAGAAATAATTTATGCTTGTACAAAGTGCAAGTTGATGTCGTTTCAAATGTACTTCATGAAAAATTTTAAGTCGCCTTACTTAGAAATATTCAAGGATGAAGGCCCATTAATGATGTTAAGTTGATTAAAATATCTGTTCGTATTTCTTTTATATATATATATATATGTTCACATGCGCTAAGGCCCCATGATGAGAGCGCGCGCCATGTGCCTAAATATTCGAGAACCCAGCGTCATGTGCCTAAATAGTGCCGCAAGCCTTGGCCTATTGGTTGTTTAGTTTGTTAATAAATGAGAGGCTACGTTGACAGGTCATTACAAGCTTGCCACCGCCTGATACAGGTCCAGAACTGAGCTATTATCAGCTGAATGACCAACTTGACCTCCTAAACAAGGTGTTTTGTTTTACCTGTCTTAGATTTCATTCAAACCTTGTTGCTAACTTTTACCATATTTTTTTTTCCTTTTCAAGTTGGTTGGTCTAATCTCTTTTATTCTGTTAGGTTTTGAATGCTGGAGATGATGCTGTGGGTCTTGAGCAGCTGGAGGAGGATGCAGATGACATTGCTCTTCTGAAGGCTCGACGTTCTGTTGGGTCTATGAGTGCACTGTCAGGAGCAAATGGGATGGTCTACATGGAATACAAGTATTTTTTTTCTCTACAAATATTATTTACTCGGAGAGATTCTTTTAGGGGGTGTTTGGTAGCATACTATTTATGGGATTTAACTATGATTCGACTTAAATCCTGCTAAACATAAAAAAATAGAAACTAAATCCAATGCTTCGTTAAATCAGTAATATTTGCATTCCGTGAAATAAACTAGGTAAATTCGGATTTATTAAATCCATTTATGAGGTGATGTACGGGCGTCGCTCGTCGTGTTTGGTAAATCCGGATTTAACGGGATTTGATAAATCCTGTTTAACATTAAATCAAGTCGCAGCCAAACACCCCCTTAATATAGTATTTTTATCCTTGGTTGAAAACACCATATTCTCTGCTGTTAAAAAAAAAAAAAATGAAGTATGCCATTTTTTCAACATGTAGATTATTTTAGCTGTTTTTCTTTGCAATTCTTTATGTTTAATGATTTTTGCTTCTATTGATGGAATTCATTACAAAATAGACAAACTAACTAGCATAATTGTTGTAGGGTTTTGGCAGTTGTGTTGTTTTTATGATTTTGGAATTGGGTGGTGTTTAGCTGTATCCTGGTCGATTCCTTTGGCTGTAAAGGGTGATGTTGTTGTTGCGATTTATGTGGCGTAGCTTTTGTGGTTTTGTTACTTCACATCAATTGCCGGCTTTCTCTTGATTGTGGTATTAGAATATGGTTTATGTTCTTGCTTAAGTGCTTTTCATGATGCGTCTGTTTTTGGCAGTACGGGGCATGGCAAGAAGACAGCGCAGGGCCAGACAAAGACTAAACCCAAGGATCCATCCAAGAGGCATGCTTTATTTAAGAAACGCTTCGGCTAAGCTGTACTTTTTCTTTTCACTCTACAGCTTTTTCATATTTCTTACTTTGATTGACTTTTGTTTTTTTTAGCTATAATATGTTTGATTTTCCCTCACCAAAGTATTGTTAACTCTCGCCTTGTATTGTAGATGTAAGTTGGGCGGAGAGGGAGAGGGAGAGGGAGAGTTATATATATACTTGTTTCTTGTTGATTTTGTTCTGATCACTGTAAGGAGTAACATAAATAGAAAATGAATCAGAAGTAATTCTCATTTTCATTGTGATTTTCTAAGGCAAGCAACCATCATGAGTAAACTTTCAGTCAACCAACCAGCGTTTTTCTTTGTATTTTGATGCGGTTAAAAAATGTCATTTTTTTAATATAAGCTGTTTCAAATATTGAAAATATTTGAACTACCAGATGAGTTCAAATTAATGAATACTTTTGAGAACAAAGATTAATGCCTTATGTAGTAAGCTTATAACATTACAGTTGGATTAAGTAATGAATTAAATAAATTATTGGCTTGACTATCTATCTTATCTTATAATTGAATGTCATGATAGTAACATATAATCATATATAAGGAAAAGAAATCTGAAGTTTGACCTTGTCGCAATGAGAGTGACTGTAAGAGTTAAGAATTGGCTAAATTATTTTCTAGTTTTTTTTTTTCTACTTACATGAGCATGAATATGTCATCATCATCATTATTATTATTTAAAGACTGAATTCATGATCTTTTGAATGGCAGCTAGTTTAACTATTTCTTCTATTTCTAGAACTTCCTCAATGGGTTGGAATTACTTGAATGCTCCATATACAAAGCTCTAAATTAAGGCTATTTTAAAAGCAGAGAATTTCTATTTTATAAAATTAAAGGTAATCCCTCTATTATGCTAATGGAATAATCAAACACAATAGATAGTTTTGAGAAGTTAATTTGATTGCTAGCTAATGATGATTTGCTAACTTATATGCAAAACTATAATATTATCCAAATGGTATTAGTTCAAATAGCCCTTAAACCAAGAAGTTTAAATGCCTCCATTTTAGCACGTGTAAGATACGGATGACATCTAAATTGGACAAAATACCCTTTGGACTAGTTAAATTCAGCCTATACATTGATTTTTATACTTTAGTATATCACTAAATCCTAGTCTATATCTATCAAATGTTAAACTTTACAAGCTAATAAATTAAAACTTCAATTGATTAGTTATGATTTTTTTACCAGGATAAAAAAATTAAGAATATGTTATTAAAGCTTTGGATACATTATTCTTTAATACACAAATAATAGTTGCAACAACGTCGCTTCTCTTATTGAAACCAATTTCTTAGGTTTGTATATGTCCACTAATGAATTTGCCTGGTCAATCAAAACTACTTTTGGTGACTTTGGACTCTTCATAATGCTATAGCACTTAGTCAAATGGTTAATCAAGAACTTGATTAAATATTTCAAACTTTTAAAGTAGATGTAGAATGAATATTTACTCTTTAAAATTCAATAACTCTTCCTATGGTTCATAAAATTTAACTTCTTCCATTCTAAAAAAAAATCATTTCTACTATTGAAGAAAGTTTTATTGAAACCCCAATGATAATAAAAATAGAAAATATATTACTTAACGAAATTTTATAGCCTATTTATGGAGAATTGCAATCTCTTACCCCTTTTAAAAATGAATTTTAATTTTAATGGATTCCAAATTAAGTTGTAGTGGTAGGAATCTTCCTACTCAAACAATGACAATATTTACTCAACAGCTTGGCAAAAGGATATTTAACTAAGTACTCATCACAAGAATATGAAAGCATATAAATAATAGTTAAAATAGTTATACAGGAAAGTAAACTAAACTATAACAATGATATAAGATAAGAGATTAAATAGTTTGGCCATTCTTGACCTATGTTCATGCCTTGCCTAACTCGGCTCTAGAATCCTCAATAAATCTTACTATCTTAAGCTACGTTTTTGTAGTCTGACTCCATGAGGAGGTAAATAAACTATTTACACATAATTTCTTCTTAGTGGGCAATGAAGAAGCACCCACGCTTTTAATTTAAATCAATAAGCAAACTGCCATTTTTCTTCCCACTAGTTCACATTTTTGAAATTTAAAGTGAGGAACCAAGATTTTAATTATTTTAATGGTAAATTTAATGACTAATTCAACTTAGATCAGACAATACACTTTGAACTATACTGATTGATCAAATATATGACTATAAGTATAATAAAAAATATGATATACTAGAGTTTGTAATTAATAATTATCTGTTTTTTATATTTTTGAAAAAAGAGTTGAATTATCATTTCTACGAATATTATTAAGTAATTTTTTATCTTCATTTTAAAATATTAAAAAAAAATTTAAATTACAAAATTATAAATAAAATTAATTAGAACATTTGAAGTCATTATTTTCAGCTCTCTAATTAAAATCTTTTTATATATGATCTTAAATGTCTATCATAAAACCTATCCTTAAACAAATAAGTTGTGACCTACTTGGTTTGCTAAAAAAGGAATGCATTGTAAAATGAATGCAAGGTAACAGTAATGTATTTTAGTTTGAATACTTCGAAGTTTTTTTATTGAATCTAAATTAATTGTAAGACTTTATATCTTTTTATTTAGTTAAAAAAAATTATTGTACACTTAACAAATAGGTGGTCAAGGAAGAGGGAGACAAGGGTGGAGGCAGTTGGCAATGTGAGGTTGGTGGTTAGTTGTGGTGACAGAGGGGCAACAATGGGAGGAAGGTGGTTATCCATGGCAAAGGGCCAGTAGCGATGGTGGAAGGCAGCATAGGAAGCAATGGTAGCCAACCTACATTGATTGGAAGACATAAGACTAACGAGCAGACATGTAGCATTGGCAACAAGAAGAAACACTATTTCAAAAAGTAACATATTTAAAATTCATCAAAACCTAGCAAATTCTAAATACAATAAAAATAATCTATAGAATTCATTTCAAATGTCTTGTAACTTAACACTGTATTTTAAACTCTGTTTGACTAGACACTCACATTTCTTAAATTTTTACAAATTTAATGCAATGTACTCTTTTCACGGCAAACCAAATAGCCCTTAATGAATTATAATTAGCACTTTAGTCTTCTTGATAGATTCTATTTTATCCCATATCCAAGTAAGCAAAGACCTAACTTTAATTTGATAAATGTTGAAGCTTGTTTAGTACATAATATAAACATCATATTGATTGATATTGTATAAACTACCTATAAAACGTTAGTATAATAATTAAATCATATTAAATGACATATCATTATCAGCTTATAATGATAACTTTATCAATAAATCATGTATGTATTGCATGAGCTCATAGATTTAATAATCTTTTTTTCTTTTTTGGGCATCACACATAAAATAAATATTCTCTTTGCAGCTATATATCCTAAAATCTTACATCACATTCAAATAAGAATTGTCTTTTAAATATCTCATCCAACTTTGAACCATGATACTATCATCAAGCTGCTAAAATACCTGAATGGTAATACACTATAGAAGAACTCAACACCTTCGAGGTCAATGAAAGCTAGAAAAAGTACCTCTTCCTTCTTACAAAGATGTTATTGGAAGTAAATGAACATATAAATTAAAATAAAGTATCATTATGATTGATCATTTAATAATTATAGAACTCGTCTGGTTGCAAAATGATATAATCAACAAATAAGAATACTTTATGAACATATTTTCTCTTCCCTTTTTAAGATAGCTACTATCAAAATTCTTGTAGACCTTGCAGCTAGTCAACGTTGGATTCTAAACCAATTAAACAATAATAATGTTTTTCTCCATAGAGAAACTCTTGAATAAGTTTACATGTAAATTCTCCTTGATTGCACCAACAGAGGAGAAGAAGCCACACATAATAATCCATAGCAACTAATTTTTACTTACATATATATATATATATATATATATATATATGGATTAAAAAAAGCTACTTGGAAATGGTATTTAAGCTTTTTCAATACCTTATCAAATGTGAATTTAATCTATCAAAATTAGATTATTACTTATTCATAAAAGGCATTGGATCGAATTTAATTTTTTTTCTTATATATGTTGACAATGTTATCATTGTTGGATCGTCTAGCAAGCTATTGACGTTACTAATGACACCCTACATTCACAATTCAACTTAAACGATCATAGAATTTTACAATATTTTTTTTTTGGGACTTGAGATTACACGATATTATAAAGGCATTATTCTCTCACAAAGGTACCATGCTTACAACTCTTAGAAGATTCAAGTATGCTTGGCTGCAAACCAACAAAATTATCATGAATCCTCATATACATCTCAATGCTTCATATGGAGATTCACTACTTTCATCATAGTATGCATCTCATGGATTGTTTACTTTACCTTATTTTATCAATACTAGATATAACTTTTATCATTCACAAGCTTAGCCAATACTCAACCATCACTTTGCAATTATTTATTATCTACCTAGGATAAGACATTTACTTTTCAAATTCATCTAACCTACAATTAAAAGCTTTTATTAATTCTAATGGGGGGAATATAAATAATGGCACAAGAAATCAATCTTTGGAAATTATATTTCTCTTGGAGACTCTTCGGTCTCTTGGAAGGCCATTAAGCAAAACACAAAGTCAAAACTATATGCAAAGCATGAATACAGGGTAGTAACAATGACCAGCGAGCTATTTTTGGTGACTCAATTACTGTAAAATTTTAAGGTAAGTATATACCATCTAGTTATTGCATTTTGTGGCAACCAAGCCACTTTTTATATAACCGCTTATTTCTCTTTTCATGAATCGATAAAATACATTGAAATTGACTCACTCCTTGAGACAAAATAATAAAAGGAATAATCAAGTTATGTCTGTTTGGACCAATGATCAACTTGCTAACATATTCAACAAATCCTTACCTCACGGTTGTTTATTAACACTCATGCCTAAGATGTCCATAAAAATTCTCTAACATCCATCTTGAGCAGGGAGTAATATGATATATAATAGACTACATGAATAACTATATTATCTGCTACAAAGTCACCTATCCTTGTATACACATGTATTTATTTTTTCTTCTCATTTTTACATATAAGTGTATGTATTAGGCTCTCGATACAAATGAAAAATAATTTTAACATTTTTTAATACTTTTTCTATGTCAAAAAGATGGGATTTTTGAAGAAAAGCTAGAGACACAAATGGGATTAAAAATGGGTTTTTATTCATCAAAGATACTTGCTGAATACAAGGTATTATATATAGAAAACAAAGAGAATTCTGGAAGGAGATTAAACATTTAGTGATTTTCCAGTACTCCAACTACAAGCATCAGGTAGAAAGTGGAGAGTAGGACCAGAAGGAAGAGCATCTAGGTAATGTCAGAAACTGGTTATTACTCCCCGATAAGTTGATGTTTACTCCAGTGAACCATTAGCTTGGTTCAAAATTATATAAATGTGTTCTTGGGTAGTGATGCGGGTGGATTTAGTGTATTAATTTTGTAAATATTTTTCAAAATTACAAAATATACACGACAGATATAATAACAAATATGCAAACCAATCCTAACAAAAATAACTTTAGTGAAAATAGTTTTATCTTTTTAAATTATTAAACTGTCAAATCCCTTTAAAAATAACACAAGTATACATATCACTCAAGTAATAAATGACTCTAATGGATTCTTAGATATCGATCCCACAGGGAAGTTGGAAATGCCTATAAGTAAATTCTTAAGTTTATAATATAAAGTATAATTTTTAAAACTACAAAAAGTGAGTGTGAAATTTGAATATTAAATACTAGAGTGAATGATAATTAAAAAACAGTTGAAAGACAAAATTAACTAAACTGACTTCTAAACTTTTAAAAGTAAATTTTACAAAAACTAAATTAAGTTTTTGTGAAGGAAAGTTCAAATTTAAGAAAACATCCTTCCCCTTTATAATGAGTATATATATTGTGAAGAAATTAAAATCATTTAACTATATATATATATATATAAAAACTATTTTGTGCCAAATATGAACAACCCTATTCTTTAATCTCTTACGTGTGCATAAAGAACATTCACTAATCCAGAGTTTGGTCCCTAATTTCATGGTTAGGCAAGAAGGATACCGACTGCCACTCAGGACACCGACTGCCACTCCAGAGCTCCAACTACTCCCTCACCAGAGGGCTAACAATCTCCCTATTTATATTTCCCTATTTATTTGCACTCAACACCATGGATGAAATACTCTCCCATGAAATCAAATGTGATTCTCCCTATGTTGTAGAAATCATAGCCCTTTTAAAACATATGTTTCTCAACACATTTTAACATTTCAATTGGCCAGATCGAAAAGTAAATGAAGATCAGAGTTCAAATCATCATAAATTATTGACATTTAAAATCGTATAAAATAAAATCAATTCTTCACAAAATCATATCTCAAAGTAGAGAGAAGAATAAAGAAGACTACTTAGAATTCATGAGAAGGATGTGATAAAACACAAATTTCATATATAAAAATAAGTTGACAAAACAAAAGAAATAAAAGACACAACTTATCTCACAATCCTTCCCAAGAAAATCCTTAGAAGTTCTCTTCGAGCCTTTCTCTCTTTACAAACACTCTCAATTCTCTCTTAGAAGTGTAATGAAGAAGAAATCTCTTACATTCTCTCTCCTCTTACAATCCTTGAAGAAAATCTCCAAGCCCTTGACTTGTCTCGCTCTCTATCTCTTATTTTCGCCCCCCCTTTACACGTCACTCAAACTCTCTTCTATGTCACACACTCCCTGTCTTCAAGCCCTAGTCTTCCCTCTCTTTTATAAAAGGTTGTCTCCCTCCAAAAAGAATTCAAAATTCCCTCCAAAGTTCTATCTAAAAGTCAACTCTTTAGAATTTAAAAGACATGTTCATTGATCCAAGAGACATATCTCTTCATAAAAGAAACTTCCAAAGTGTCTAGATGCATTGAATCACTCTAAGGGGTGTTTAGAACACGTGTTCATTTGAAAATTCAAGCAAAATTTGTCTCGAACTATCTTAATCCGTAAAAAGTCGTCTCTGGCGCATCTTGCGCCAGCTCTATGTCAAATGACACATCTTGTGCCAGTTTGCTGAAGAATGCGCTATTCTGGCTTTTGGCGCATCATGTGTCAATTCTTTGTATGTTGGCGCATCTTATGTCAGAATCCCAAAATTTGATATTTTGACTCCAAATTTCATCATTTTTGCTACTGTTGCTCCAAATACCTAAAATTGATATACCTGCAACAAAAAAAATGAGATTAACTTCTTCAAAGTGTAATATCACCAAAAATAAGCATAAAATATATATACTTAAAACTACATATTATTTTGGTGTATCAGGTAGCACTTTCCTGAGAATATTTGTAGGTTCGTTCATCGAGCTGATGTGATGGAGCTGAATTTGCTGCATCTTAATGTGTTGTTTTAGGAAGTGATAATCTATTTTTATATATTTTGTCCTTGCATAAAAGACTAGATTATTCACAGTCAACATAGTTGATATGTTATCACAGTAAATTGGTGTAGGTTTGGGAAGATTCACACCAAATTCTGTCGCAGGGCGTCTTAACAATAAAACTTGAGTTGTGGCCGTAGCTAGAGCCCAATATTCCACCTCTGTAGAGTACTAAGCTACTTTATTTTGCTTCTTGATGGTCCAAGAAATAGGATCACTCCACAAATAAGTATAGAAACCTGTGGTAGACTTTTTGGTGGTGGGATCACTTACCCAATCAGCATAGACATATGTGTGAAGTTGTAGATCACCCATTGGAAGCTACAAAACAAATCGTTGTGTGCCTTTAAGTTACTTGAGTAGGCAAGTTAGAAGCTAAAAGTGATGATCTGTTGGTGAATGCATTTGTTGGAATAATTTATTTACTATTAATAAGATGTCCGATCTGATGATGGTAAGATATTGGACAGAGCCTATAAGCTAGCAATAAAGTGTGGGATTGTGAAATGACTTGTTAGTTTCAGTAGTTACAGGTTTCTCGAGAAGAAGTGCAATGCTTAACAGTTTATAATCATCAATTCCAACACTTCGCAAGATTTGATATGGAACACTATCTCAATGCTTGTTTGACACCATAGAGAACTTTCTAAAGTAGACACACATACTTTGGGAGTTATGGATCAATGAAACCTAGAGGTAGACACATGTATGTAGTTTTGGTATAGTTGCCATGGACAATTGTATTCAATTCATCAAAATGAAGTACTTCCCATTGATGATGCAAAACAACCGTCAAAAGTACACGGATTGTGGATATCTTTGTTATCACCAGACTGCAGGTTTCAATATAGTTTATGCCAAGCTCTTGGTTGTAGCCTCAGACAACTCAACCATGCCTTATATAACGGGCTAATGTGCCATTAAAATTTAGTTTGATTGTGTAAGTCCAACGAGAACCAAGAATCCGTGTTTCGAAGGGAGGAGGGACAAGTGTTCAGGTTTCTTGTCTTTGAAGCACATGAAACTCCTCAGCCATAGCTTGATGCTAAAGGACAATTTTGGTTGCTTGGGTATAACATGTGGGGTTTGATATGGGTTGAAGTTTGTGTAAAAGATTAAGCTTTTGAATGGGTTTGAGGGGGCATGTTTGCAAATGAGTGATCATAGCGTGGGTTTTGGAGAGAGATGATGTATTTTGAGGAGATGAGAAAGAAGGTTGTGAGGATGAAGTGAGTGTAGAAAGTCATGGGTAGGTGAACTCATCAAATGATAATTTTTTGCTGAAGGAGTTGTAGCACTTGCACCCTTTTGTACGGATGTAAGAACTTAGTTACCACCCAAATTAAGTAAGCAACATGTTCGTTAATGAACGTGAAAAGATTAGCTCCATCGCTTCAATATAGTACATAGTGTGGGAGCAGGCAAAAAAAACAAGGACGGCAATAAAGAAATAGCCTTCATTTACTACCCTCACTACCATTACTCCTCCCAGTGATCACTAAGCCTAATATATTAAGCCAATCTTCCGTTAACCATCTTTTCCCACGTACAGTTTCAAAGCTCCAAGCACAGAAATATTGTATAAATTGCCGACAAATTAGCTTTCCATGGCTGAAAACCTCTGAACGATTACTTGGTGTCGGCAAGCACTGTTTTCTGCACAGTAAGAGAGCACGTCATTGCAGGCATGGCTATATCTGCATGTTTTTTTATTCAGGATTTTATGGTGTAGGTGAGCGCACGGCAAAGTGCTGCACTATGTGCCTCGTTCGAATTAGGCGTTATAGTGCACTGATAATTAATACAAGTGAAATCCGCAATATTTGTTGCATGCAAGATTTCGTACGTACAAAAGTTAGACAGGGAGTGGATCTGTTCTAATAGTACTAATAAATAAATGAAAGAGGAAATAGTGATGATGGAGTCAAAAAATAGGAAATTTTTATTTTTCAAGGAAATAATTGAAATGTGTGTATTTAATAACATATTTTATACTGAATAATTTTTTAGTAATTTTAATATTTTGTTTATTTTGTAGAAGTACATTTAATTAATATATAAATTTAATTGGGGGCATTTACATACATACCAACCAATTATTATATATTAACTTATGTAACACTTAAATCATACTTTTTTTTTTATATATATTTATACCATAAGGTTCTTCTATATCACATCAAAAATACCATGATTTTTACTTGGAAGAAGAGTAAAATACAATTTTCATACAATAAGGTGATATGTATGTAAAAGTTGAAGTTTTGGTGTTAGATTTGTAAATCCATCAGAATTAATGGTATATATATGTAAATCTTCCAATTTAATTATATGTATTTTATATTTATTTAATTTAAGTAATTATTATATATTTTTTAGCTTTTAAAAAATATATGTTTTTGTATGTTAATACATGTGAATATTTAATTATTTTTAATACTGATTGTGCCTTATATTATATCATATCGGTTTAAAATTTGGGGTTGAAAGTCAACTAAATTGATTATTATTGTTGAGTTCAAATCTGTACGTGAGACGCGCTGAAGAATTAGAGCACGTCAGGAAAGAAGAGAGGGCACAGAGCTTAGTAATGAACAATTAAATTGCTTAACCCTTATTCATGAAATGAACCCCCTATTTATTGGAATGAGAGTATGCAATTACATATGTACCCTAAAGTAAATATGTATGATGGGGGTATTTTGGTCATCACATAAATATTGGCTCGAGTGCTTGAAATGGAACCCAACCTAATGGGTCCGGGAGTCTAAGATGACATCCTACCAGATGTGGCAGGGAGCCAAAAATGAATTTCAGTCAGATAGATTGAAGAACCCTTAACGCTTCCTGCCTGGATTTTATGGGATGGGCGGCCATACGCTGGAGTCTCGAGGGAATTGCTTTGCACCTCGACCTAGTTGGAAAACGTTGTTAATTTTGTCTGCTGAGTCTTGTAGTGATGAATTTTATAAGGGCGGTTGAACTATGTCCGTCTTGGGATTTCTTCCTCTCGACCTGTAGGTGTCGGAATGGTTGTCTTGATGGGCCCCGTGGTGCCACATCATCTAATATGTCGGTCGTCAGATCCATTTAAGATTCATGTTAGCATATTTTTTATGTACATATTTATGCTCTCCGATTCCTTTGCTTTTTGACATTGATAGCTTTGATAAGAAAAAAGGAATTTGCTTTTCAAAAATTATTAATTGTATTCATGACTATTAAATGAGCAATAATTGACTATTTATGGATTTTTGTGCCAGGGCCCTTATAAATAACTAAAGTGATAAGTGGGACTCTTCATTCACGCATTTCCTTGGACTAATCTCTCGTCTTTCTCTTGTGTTGCTTTATTTATGAAGGGAGGGCGGATCCTCAAATCAGTTAAATTTAGTGAGGATGCTCAAGCTATGGTGTTTCATGAAGTAAAAAAGAGGGCTAAGTCTACTCTTAAGGGTGGACGACCCTACAAACCTGTAGAATATGAGAAAAAAATTTCCAAACCGGCGGATGAAGTGGGATCATTAGATTTATTCAATGGAGAGATGTCTTCAGTGAGAGAGGTTGGTTTTCCTATGAAAAAGCATCACGTGATGGAAAAAATCTGGCTGGACGATAAGCAGGTAGGACAGTCTATTCTTCCCTTAATTCCTAAGATCAAGGGCATGTTTTTGGGTTGATACCCACGGAGGACCGTCATTTCGACCCTTCCTTAGCGGATGTTTCCAAATCTGTTGCCCTTATTTTGCCGGTGGAATAAAAGGCTGGGGAAGAAACCTACTCCTTCATTGCTTCATAGATGAACATGATTAAGGGGCCTCACTTTTGGTGAGGGGGCGAATACTCCACCACTTGTTGAACGAGACGATACTCAGGCTAGTGTTGTAACAGGTCTGTAGTCTGCCGAAGGCTCTGGGCATTCTGGAGGACCACTCGGGGCTGATTCGACATGCGTGACAATTGATTTAGAGGAGAGATATGTGTGTCAGAGCTGTTTGACTCGATTGAGCTCTGACTTCATGAGGCTGAGGTTTCATTAGCTTAAGAAGTTGTTACCTCTCAGCTCCAAGATGCACAGGTAGAAAAATTGGAGGAAGAATTAGCCATGGTCTAGGCTCATAAATTTGTTTTTCAGGACCAACAGATATTGTTCTGGGCCACGTTTTAGCAGTTCGAGAGGAGTTTTTGATCTCCCACATGTACTTTGAAATGAATAAAGTGGACAAAGTTAGGATATGAAGAGAAGTGATATACAAGTGGTTGTCCTAGATGGGAAATGTCTCTGCTAAGGCTGCAACCAACACTTTTGTGAAATTCTTGCTTTCCAGCTAAATGACTATAACCGGACAAAGAAAGATGTAAATATA
>NW_018165601.1:99843-102514 GCF_001263595.1 Phalaenopsis equestris | reverse complement strand
ATATATATATATATATATATATATATATAATGGTGCCAAAACTTTGCTCTGCTAGGGAGTTGGAGCTTCGGTGGTTGTTAATTCTAAGTATTATGTCTTTCCCCAAGCTTACCATGAGGCAACCATTTGTGCGTAAAGCCAGTCAGAAAAGTGGTAAGCTAGATCTTTTTCTTTTTGATGTGGACACTAACAATCTTACAGGAAGTTTTAAATATGTTTAGCTGGTAAATTTATTAACGAGCATAAATAAATGGAGCTTATCAAGAAGGCTTTTGATGGTTTGAAGTTACTAGGTGATTGAAACGTTGGACTATTAGATGGGCGTCATATACTTATTCAACTAAGTAGGGAGAAGGACTACGCGTGAATTTTTGTAAAAAAGTATTTGAAAATAAAAAATAAGTGAATGAAAATTGAATTTTTTTGGTGAACCTTGACCCACAAATGAAGCCTCTGATATTTCCCATTTAATTCAGATTTCTAGGAATAAAATTATATCTATTAAATCATGAGATTCTATTTTCATTAGGAGCAATCTTTGAGAGGCCAATGAAGTTGGATATTCCAGCCTTCAATCTAACTAGGCCTTCTACGCAAGGGTCTTGATATAAAAGGACATTACACTGGCTATGATGGATGAAGTTTGGATTGACTCTACACATAATGGGTATTAACAAAAGCTGGTGGTTGAGCAACGCCATGATTATTGTTCTAACTACCACATGTATGGACATCTGGTGGAAAATTTTTATGTTCTTCATCTAGAATTTAAAAAACTTCCACCAAATATGTATAAGGAAGATGAGGTAAATGCTCATAATAGGGAATTGAAAAAATTTGGAAAAGGAACTTAATAAGGATGGAGAGAATGTGGACCATATCATAATGGAGGACAACAGTGAGAACCCTTTGGAAGAGGCTGTGGAGAGAGTTGGGGAGGAGGCTATAACTACTGTAGAATTGGTCCATTTTGAGGAGGAAGGGTTTTAATTGCACCAGAGGCAATTGTTTATCCTGAAGGTGGAGGGAAGATGCAAGTTGTACACCTATGGAGGATGCACTGGCTACGACTAGCAAGAGTTGGAGGAGGGATGTCGTGTCCAAAAGAGTAGGAGGAAAAAGAGGGAAAATAGGAGCTTAAACATCTAGAGGCGAGTAATATTATTGACCAAAATTTCTGACACGCCTAAAAATTACCTACTTTTTCATGTATATTTTATGCTTAATTTTAATGATTTTTAATGATATTACACTTTAAAGGACATTATTTTGTATATTTTGGGTTTTAGGTACAAGAAATGAAATTTTGGAGAAAATGAAACAAAAATGGTGCAAATTGGAGTAAAAACGAGCAAAAAAAGAAAATTCTGACTTGACACATTTCGATATATCTTTTTATGCTTAATCTAATTTACATTTTTCACATATTTTTGAATGAAATTACACTTTAAATAAATGTTCTTTTCATGCTCATTTTGTAGGTATATCTGTTAGGAGCAAAACATAACTGAAACGAGGCGAAATAGAGCTGAAACGGAGCCAAACAGAGCAAAACAGTGAAGCTGCTGCAGAGTGGAGCATGATGCACCAAAATTCAGAAAACTGACACATGATGCGCCCTAAGATGACTTTTGGCCTCTAAGGCAGTTCAAGATAAATTTTGGGTGAATTTTCAAAAGGAAACTTATTCTAAAGACCCCTTGGAGTGATTCAATGCATCTAGACACTTTGGAAGATTCATTTATGAAGGGATATGTCTCTTGGATCAATGGACATGTCTGTTGAATTCAAAGGAGTTGACTTTTGGGAATTTTGGAGGAAATTTTGAATTCTTTTTGGAGGGAGGCAGCCTTTTTTAAAAGAGAGCGAAGTGTAGGGCTTGAAGACAAGTTTTTTGGGGGCTTGAGTTTTGTGTGTGTGTGTGTGTGTGTGTGTGTGTGTGCGTGTGTAGAGAGAGATCAATTGAAGGGCTTGGAGATTTTTTTCTAGGATTGTATGAGGAGATGGAAGGTGAGAGATTTCTTCTTGATTACACTTCTAAGAGAGAATTGAGTGTAATTGTAAGGAGGGAAAGTGCTTGAAGAGAACTTTTAGGGATTTGTTTGAGAAGGATTGTGAGATAAGTTATGTTCTTTTTTTTCTTTATTTTGTAAACTTATTTTTATATCTGAAATTCGTGTTTTGTCGTTTCTTTCTCATGAATTTTGAGTAGTTTTCTTTATCCTTCTCCCTACTTTGAGATATGGTTTTATGAAGAATTGATTTTATTTTATACGGTTTTAAATGTCAATAATTTGTGATGATTTGAACTCCGATATTCATTTACTTTTTGATCTGATCAATTGAAATGTTAAAATTTGTTGAGCAACATATGTTCCGAAAGGGCTATGATTTCTACAACATGGGGAGAGTTACATTTGATTTCATGGGAGAGTATGTTATCCATTGAATTGGGTGCAAATAAATAGGGAAATATGACCGCTACTTTATATATTCTTAAAAATATAAGATAAATATGGACGTAATAAATATTCAATAATTATAAAGTCACACTTATCAACACAAGTATACGTATCGCTCAAGTAATATATGGCTCTAATGGAGTCCTAGATATCGATCCCACATGGAGTAAGATTAGAACTACGAACTAAGACCTTAGAAAAGCAATACT
>NW_018165601.1:74076-97249 GCF_001263595.1 Phalaenopsis equestris | reverse complement strand
GGGAAGGGTGGGGGGGGGGGGGGACCTATTAACCCGAGAATTATGTCAGGTTTCTATAAAACTCTACTTGAGGCAGTTGACCTCATTTTAGGTGAGGTCTTGGTTCTTTCTCCTAGATCCTAAGATCTAGCCTAAGGACTCTCTTATTGACCATCTTAGAGGACTAGTAATGAAACCCACCTTACATAGAACTTCAAACCACTTCTTGACACATTTTTGTGAAAACCTTCGCATGAGTCGTCCTAAGCACTCAGCTCTTAGTTGCAAGGGCTAAGGTCCAACATGTGGAGGTCCCAAAAAAATGAGTTTCCACGGGATTTAAAAGCCTTAGAGAAGCCCTTTATGGATTTGCCATGCTCACACCACATATTTTACACTACACATTCACATACACTTACAACACACATATACACTATAAATCACTCACAATTCACTAACTGGCATCAAGATTAAATTCAAACAAATTGAAAACTCTCACGATGGAATTATCACTTAAATTGGCTCGCATGTTGACGAACTTGTCCGAATGACCAAAATGAGGAAACAGACTGCACGAGCATGTCGAGAACATCGATTTTACCTATGAAGGACACCCATATTGTCGTGGTTCTATGCCAGAGCAAATTGCATGAAAATCGATTCACGAAATTTAAAATCAAGGAAATAGAGGGTCTTCTTGTGAACCAAGCCGCTGGTTGCCTCATACCTTGTCTACATAAGCCAAATTGAAGTGGGAAGGAGCCTAAGTTAGGATCGGTTTTGATTCAGGCCAAACCTAGGGCAATAACACCACAAAACCGCGTGATAACACCACAAAATCCCTTAATGCAACCAAGTTTCGTCGGAATACACCACAAATAACACTGTTTGGGCCAATTCCGCATGGATAACATCGCAATACCACAAAAATTTCACGTGGATAACACCATTTCGTGATTTAGTCGCAGATAACGTCGCCTAAATTGCATGGATAACACCATGCTGCACCCGCTGAGCAATTTTGAGCCCAAAAACACCTGAATCCACCACATAATACAACCTAAATAACACCGGATTTTTGGTTCAGCTGAATAATACATGAATACTAATCGCAGATAATGTCGCCTAAATTGCATGGATAACACCGTGCTGCACCCGCTGAGCAATTTTGAGCCCAATAACACCTGAATCCACCACGTAATACAACCTAAATAACACTGGATTTTTGGTTCAGCTGAATAATACATGAATACTACAAGAATAAAATTGCAAATAACACCATGAACCATGCTTCGGTTTTTAGAACTCAATACTACAGAAATGCAACGCCGAATAATACCAAGAATGACACCAATATGCAATAACACGATTCATAATTTGAAACTTCAAATTTTGAAATTAACTACTCAATCTTGCTTAAGTAGGTTTAATTAGAAGTTATTATTTGCCAAATGAAGATCTTCCACGATTGTAAACCCTCCTCCCGCCCAATGTCGCGTAACGTTCTTTCTGGAACGCCCGACATACAAGATCCGGTTCTCCCACACCGAAAGCCTCATTCGGCCTCACTTTCCTCATGACCAAACACCGCCTCCGCCTCTTCCATGCGACCAAAACTCTTTCTTCGTGATAAAAAACCTTGCGATACAATCGCGATTAGAGCTAGCTGAGAAGGCAACAACGGGATTGCGACATACAAAGTCCTTCAATACTTCCATGCTTCCTCTCCGCTCCTAGCTGAGAACTTAGGAAGGTAACCCCTTTTTACCTCACTCTATTGCTCAATATTTTGATTTTGTTGCTTAATATTCTTGCCGGGTTATTATGTATTCTTACTATTACAATTTGGAGCAAGAATTTGGTAAAAAGTATTCCTCTATCACTCTTGTCTGCATCCTTCTCGTTTGCTTTAACTGAGATCAGTTGTCCAATTTCTTGAGAAAGACAATGTAAAAAAGAGGACGTGCTTTGTTCATTTGGGGTGAACATCAAACTCTAAGTATTAGATATTTGAATGCATAAGAATTGTTTAAGTCATGATATACATACACTTCATTCAATTCTTATGCATTCTACACATCCTAACACCTAAGCCCCAACCTTTTCATTCACACCACTTGATCCTTTATGTTTCATTTATTCTCAGATTTTTAGTTGGAACTTAAGGTTTATGCCTTAAGATTAGTGTTTCATTTACTTGCAACAAATTAAGTAAGAGGGATCCTTGGAAAAGGGAATTTTAAGAAAACGATTAGAAAGGCTGACGACTCTGAATTTTAAAAAGAACCAAAGACAGAACGACATGTGATCCTCCCTTGGCTTCGATCCACTGCTTTGGGGATCCCTCTTATGGGCCTAATACTCTTCCAATTCTAATTTGGTAGTGGTTTCCTCTACGATGATTTATTTGTTGGACAATTCCAACAAAAGCTGAGGTTGAAACAAAAGATTTTAGACCTCAGGCTTTGCCTCAGGGCGTCCTGTGCCATGTCGGCTCAGAGGTCCCTTACCTCCAGCATCTCCCTTTGGAATCTAAGGAGGTAAGAGCACAGGCTTTCGTTCAGTCCCTACCTCATCTGCCATAGGGTTTGCACGCCCTTCATTGGTGCCCGGGAGCTCGCAAACTACACTTTAAAAAGCCTTAGGATGTCCTAAAAAACTGCAAATACTTCCGGACAAAAGTGACCAGTTCATGGTTGACGACCTCAGGGTAGTAAAGAACAAACAATACTTGAACACATCAAAAACTTTTAGTAGGCACATCACAAATTTGAACGAGGTGAGGTGGATGTACTATTACATTCTGTACCCTAGAGTAAATAGATACGAGGAGGGTATTTTGGTGGGCACATAAATATTGGGTCGTGAGTTTAAAATAGCACCCGACCTGATGAGAGTTTGAAATGACACCCGACCGGATGGAGTTGGGATTCAGAGACGACTTTCGGCCGGATGGGGCAGAGAGTGAGATGACTTATGGCTAGATGGGGTCAGGAGCCTAAAATGGCTTTCGACCGGATAGATCTTGGAACCATAGACTGTTCCTGCCGATCATTTATCGGCCAGACAACCATACTTTGGAGCCTCGAGGGAATTGCTTGTAGCCTGACCTGATTGGAGAAATATTGTTAATTTCTTCAGTGCGAGTCTTGTACAAGTGAACTTTAGGTGGGTGGTCGAATTTTGTTCGTTTTGGAATTATCGTCCTCCCACCTATAGATGTCGGTTGGCTAGACATGAGTTTTTGGGTTGTCCATGGTGGGCCTGTGGTGCCACATGATCTCATCCGTCAGTTGTAAGGTCTTTTTAAGATTTGTGCAGATATTTTTTAATGTACAATTATAAAAAATTAAAAAAACCAAAAACTAAAATGAATAAATTTAAAATTTTGTAAACAAGTCGTTAATCATTTACTCAAATTAAATAAATATAATTAAAACTCACCATTAGATTAAACATAAAACTCCAATCATTTCCTAATATTTACACAGAACGAACAACAAAACGGACCCTGAAACACGTGTAAAGTGCAATTATCAAGCTAATTAAAGTGGAGGAACATCATTATGTGGCAAATAAAAGGTGATTAGCATTAATTCCTACGTACATAATGCACTTTCATTTCATCAGGAGCAATCATATGTCCGAAGAAGCGGTAGGCCAGCATGCTTGGCTTTTAAATTAATTTGGATTAGGGAGACATTTCAGTAATGTTCGCGCATTTACAAAACCAATGCCTCGTGATTGGGAGCACTTATTTTAGCTATATTTTTATTAGTAGATCCCAGCTAAAGTTTGGTCACCAAATTTTAACGTAGCTAAAATTAGGGCTGTCAAAACGACTCAGTTGTTCATGCACAGTTCGTGTTCGACTCGTTAATTTTGTTCGATAAATTAACGAGCCGAACACAAACTAAGCTGTGTTCATTCGTGTTCGGCTCGTTTTAGCTCGAAATACTACTCATCAAGTATGTATATATATATATATATCAAATAGTATTTAAAAAAAATCTAATTGACTACAAGACTACAAAGATTTACAATCAATTAAAATATTGATTAAGAGAATATAATAAAAATTATTAGATTAGATTCAAATGATGTTTTAATATAAATAATAATTTTTAAATCTTGCTCAAACTCTTATTGTCTTATGCCTTATGACTACACGATTAGGGTTGTTAAAAGGACTCTTTGTTCGTGAACAGCTCGTGTTCGACTCGTTAAGCAAACGAGCCGAACACGAACACAATTTTTGAGCTCGAAATATAAACGAGGCTCGTGTTCGACTCGTTTACACCCCTAGCTAAAATTGAAGCTCATTATGGCTCATTATTTCTCTTTACATATTAAAAAAAAAAAAAAGGTTTAGTGGTGACCTCTAATAAAGATTAAAGTAAATAATTCCTTGATGAATTTGATATTTATTTATTAAAAAAATTATTTATTTTTAAAATCGAATAAGTTTGAACTGAGATTTAAGAGGTCAAACTTATAAACTAATGCAATCTTAGACCATTATTTCTCTTTACATATTAAAAAAAAATAAAAGGTTTAGTGGTGACCTCTAATAAAAATTAAAGTAAATAATTCCTTCATTAATTTGATATTTATTTATTAAAAAAATTATTTATTTTTAAAATCGAATAAGTTTGAACTGAGATTTAAGAGGTCAAACTTATAAACTAATGCAATCTTAGAAACTTCTTTCACCAAGTGGTTATATTATTGCAATAATTGAATTGAGATAATTAAAAATATTGCATACATGATTGTGAACTTTGATGCCTCTCATTACTACTAATAATGTTATACAGATTATAACTTGTAAATATGATGCATATCTAATAATGTTATACACATTATTACTTGTAAATATGACGCATATCGTCAACACATGACATCACCAATAAGGTGTTATGCCCTAGCGATGGATGTTATGCTTATAAGACTAATGCATGCCCTTGATAATAACATTGATGCATGTCAACTTTATGACCTCTCATTAATCTCAACATTGATATTCACCATTGCCAATAGAGTTGATGCACACACTAACTCTAATTTTGAATATGAACAATATGATTATACTGAACTTCTTAATATGTGATGTTCACTCATTAAAGATGAGTTATCATACACATTAATATAAGAAAATCTTACGTTAACACTGTTTTAGATTTCATCATAGACTTTATCATATAAAAATCATGTATGTTATATTGTATCAATATCTTCCTCAATTATTTAAAATAACATCATTATACTCTATGACATGCATTAGAAAAATATTTTTAGTGGGCCATACAACCTAATTTTTTTTCTTTCATGAGCTTTTATCATATATATGTAGATATGTATTTCTATATCGATGTGTATCTATATATATTTTTTTGGCCAAAAGGAAATATATTAAGATGTATATATATATATATATATATATATCTTTGTTTTTGTGTGTGTGTGTTAAATGAAGATGAAAATGCTATCTATTGTCACAAATTTTCGTTCATGTAATAAATTTGACATCATCCATGGGAAACATTTTTGGGATGAGTACAATTCTTTTTATAACCTTAAATGATCATTCACATATATATTAATGCAATGGGCATAATTTTAACAAGACAATTCCTTTTCCATCATCTGGATCATCATTTCCAAAAGTAGCTAATTAAGATTAGGGGTTAAACTAAATTACAATATATATAGGGTAATATCCTATATTTGGAAGACTTCTCACTTTATTATCCATTATTACATATGTGTTCCATGGAAAACACGCTAGGAGTGGGAGGAAGCCCTTGTTTTATCCTCGAAGGAAATATCCATATTAAAATCCCAAGAACAATAGCAGTTGGGCAAGTCCCTCCTCTACCCTTCTTTTTTTATGTGCTCAAAATAACTGTGCCAATAATTATCTTTATCAAAGCTAACAATTGACATTGTTCTTTTCTTAGAACTAATTATATTGGTGCTAAGCATATCTAAACTTCACATTCACTATATATACAAGAAGAGGCCTTATCTCTAAACTACATGATAAGTAATTATGAGTTTCATAAGAAAATGTAACACATTGAGGTGAATTGTTTTTTTTTATTCAAGAAGTAGTAGTATTATATATGCCCAACTTAGAACAACTATCAAAAAATTCTAACAAGGCTTTGTGTTCACTTGAAAATCTCAACCTATGAAACAAATTAAACCTAATTGATATATATATGCTTTAGCTTGGTGGGCTATTCTTAGAATATCTTAGTCAAGATAATCTTATATTTTTTCTTGAAATTTTTTTAACAACGCAATTAAACTATTTTTGTTTTATTAATAATGTTAAAGAAGATTAAAAATGAGCAGTTTAATGACACCAAAAATAATTAAAAAATGACTATTTTTAAAAGACAAAAAATAATTAAGAAAAAAATATAGAAGTTAGCATTGCAATACAATATTTTGTATTTGTTGTGCTAAATTTAAATAGGAATTTCCGAGCTCCTGTTTTTTCTTTGTAAACTTAGTTGTACATATAATTACTGATTACCACCATATGCCACTAACTACTATGCTTTGCATGTGATGTTTTATAGTATATTTTATCTTTTACCATAAGCACATTACCATCCCGTCTTGGCATGGAAGCATTAAAATACTTTTTTCAAAAGGAAATTCTTTCCACTTAAGTAATCAAGCAAAGGTTATAAAATGATTCCATTGCTCAAAAAAGACTGGTATATATGATTTTGATTTGGAATCCAAAGGCTTCAGTGATGTTCTAAAGCACCAATCACTCCACTTCGTTCTAACAATTAAAAACTGATTAATAATTTCACTAGTATGGCTTGGTTAAGCATCCACTACTGTTTCAGAAAACCCGTAATCCACGATTGAGAGGAATTCATGCTCCACGCTTAATTATGCTCAACTAAGCTTGTATCATGCAGTCGTCTCTATCAGCTGTTCAGAAAGATCCAAGCTTGATGCAGAGTTGGAATCAACTAATGATGTTGTGGGTCTGATCCTCCAGGGCTCAGGCGCTTTGGATTGAACACCAGCTTCCTCTCATGTATATCACCAGCAAAGACAATCCTTTTAGCTCCCTCCCAAATTGGCTTGTCCTTATGCACCGAACTCCGAGACTCCGAGCTAAAAAATGTGGAAGATAGTATGAAGAAGAGGCATATCAAAGCTCTTACATTGGTCAATACCATTCTTCCTCTCTTATTAATTTTTATCGATGTCTGGGTGTTTGTGTGTAACCCATAAGCTTCCAGGCCAGACTTTATATAGGCTGCATTCCCAACTAAATGAACATTTGAAAGTGGCGACCAAACTTTTTAAGTATTATAATCGATGTGTTGTCCTTTTCTGCTTGGGAGTTCCCGTGGCCTAAAATCATGTCTCTTGCAGGATTTGTTGCCCACCTACTATATAAACTTTGTGTATTCCATGAACATTCACTTATTTATTTGTATTTCTAGGCCTGTGCCGTAGTATGTTCTCCCTTTCCTAAAAAATCATTCTCTTCAGTGTGAATCTAGTCAGTTTGTATCGCCTGTAATCTTTACCAATCAACTGGAAGCTTATCCTGAGCTATTGTTCTTTTACTTCTAAAAACTGGAGCACTTTTTTACTCATTTGCGTACAGGAATTGACTTCCTCGTGCCTTGCAATCTATGGGAGGAAATGTGGATGATAAGTTCACTAATCTTTGAATTAAAGAAGATGAGATGAGATGTAGTTGATTGCGTTAGTGGAATGAAATGGTGGTGGCTTTGCTAGATAGCTGAGAACTACTCATGCTCCAATCCCTTGATAAAATGGTAGACAGTTTTTAAGCCGGAAAAAAAAATAAGGACTTGCTTTGATCATAATATTCGCCCAACGCTGAAAGGATCCGAGATCTATTAGTCAAAGAAGTTGATTGCATTTTTAAAATCGTAAGCAATTTGCTGCTCAGCCTTCTAAATAAATGATTGTAGAATTCCTAACAGAGTATTTTTTGAAAATACTATGAGCATTATAATTTTTTTTCTGTCAAAAAAAACCAAAAAATATTTCTTACTGTTAAAAAGTTATTTCATTAATAACAATTTTATATGAAAATATTTCGTTAGTCGTCCGCACATGCGGATGACGATGTGGATTCAAACACAATACTGACAACGTATGCATCTATGAGCATCCACACGTAATAATTTATCCAAGTTACCCACAAATTCATAAGTTTTGATCTTGAAATCATAACCTTGCAGTAAAAACTAAGACAATGAACAATTAGGTTAAGATAGGTGTTGAAAATTTTTAAAGATAAGAGGAAGATTCAGATTGATGAGGACATTCCTATGTTTTTCAGCCTACATGACAACATCATGGTTATACCTATTTATAGGCATGAGAAACTAAATATAGAGATTTCTAAACTCTCGGAATTCTTTCTAAAAGAAAAATACTCTAGATTCCTCGTAATTAGATATTCCAGAGTATTATATTTTAATACAACATTTTCTAAAATCTTCTACTTAAGACTAGATAAAATATTTTAGAATATTGATGAAATCACATCAATCTTATCACTCCTTGATGCAAATTTTGATTACTCTAATCATATTACGTAGCAGTTCAAACTTTCTACCTCAATGTGCCTTTGTGAATATATAAGAAAATTGTTCATCAGACTTGCGGTGCTTGAACTTAATTACTTGACTGGCCTCAGCTTCTCTAATGAAATGATATTGATAGCAACATATAAATTTCTACCATGAAATACAAGATTTTATGCCATTTTTATAGCAAATTTCCTATCATAATAAACTTTTGTAGCTTCTTTTTGTGACTTCCCGTATTTCCTAATATGTATTTTAGTCATATAACCTAGCTTATAGTTGTGGTAGTTGCAATATATTCAACTTCAACTAATGATTGCATAATAATTGGTTGTTTTTTTTATGCTGAAAAGATATTTCTACGCCTAGTGTGAATGCATATCCAAAGGTGTTCTTCATTTCATACCCTAATCCAAACCAATTATTGTAAGTATATCCAATTAGCCATGAGTTAGGAATGGATTCATACCAGATACCATATTTCTTTATTCATTGTAGATATTTAAGAACACTCTTAACTAATCCTTGATGAACTCGGCTTGGACTTTGATAAATCTTGAGAGCAGAATTTCTACATAAATGATGTATGGTCTCATCATTGTTAAACAAAATAAGCTTCCAATGAGACACTGATAGAATATGTTGTCAACCATTGGTGCATTATCAACCTTCATATGTGTCCTATTGTGTAGTGGAGTAGCTCTATCTTGCAATTATTCATCTTAAACATTTTTAAAAGCTTTTGTACATTTCTATTGTGAGATGAAGATCCACCTTTCACTTTGAATTACTTCTCTCAAGAAAATAATACATCAAATCTAAGTCGGTCATCTTGAATGTTTTCATCATGTCTTCTTTAAAATCTTTGATCATATTCTCATTAATTCTTGCTTAGATAATATCATCTACTTATAGTTAGATAATGAGAGTGCAGCTCGTACTTTGAGTTTTGATGTATAATGTTGGCTCACTTTTGTTCCTCCTTAGAATATTTGCCAATTCAAACATGCCAAGCTCTTGGAGGTATATTCCTTACCTCTATGACTTTCAAATAGATAATGTAAGCTCATTAAAAGTTATGTTCTTCCTTTTAGAAACTTCATTTGGTTCTTGCGCATGTCTAATTAAGAGTTGGCATTCAATGCCTTCTTCTTCATATTACTTGTTAAAGTTATTGGAGGTATATTCATTATCTCTATCATTTCTTAATTCTTTCATGCAACAATCACTTTATTTTTCAACATAAGTCTTAAATTTTTTGAAAATATTAAATACTTATGATCAATCTCAAAAGAAATAAACTCATTTCATTCTTATGTAAACACCTATGAAAATGTCAGTGTGAACAAGTTCTAATAACTCCTTAACTTTCATTATTTTGCTTGATGGAATTGGCAGCACATGTTGTTTACTGAGCAAATATCTTTCACAGATATCATTGTATTCCTTTATTTCAGGGAGCTCTCTTATCATATATTTTGTTAGAGAATGTTTAGCAATGGAAGTTGAAGTACCCAAGTCGCTTGTACCAAATTCATGACTCATCTATTTGTGTCTTCATTGCCACATTAGTTATATATCTCCAAATTAAAGGAAAGAACCTATTTTATTTCATTTTGATCTTCACAATTTCAAGAGATTTGTCATGCTTATCATGTATTGTACAAAATTCTCCCACAAAATTCAAAGAGTATCATTTCTCAATCATTTGACCCACAATGAGAAGATTTTGATCACTGTTTGATAATAAGAGCACATCATTGAAATATCTCATCTATTCTCTCGTGTTAATGTCTATGGTGTCTCTTCATGTCTCCTCTATGAAATCACCATTTACTATTTTGAACTTTATCTTGATTTAATCAAGACTATAAAATATTTCTTTCAATTTTTTCTTGCGATTACTGCAATCACTATTTAGCAGAAAATATTATGTCTGATAACACACACATGAATGACCAACTATCGTGTGACAGATCGACATACACCTCATCTTTGGATGAGGCAGTGTCCGATCATGCTGAGTTGTTGCCTGAAGATTGGTTGTCCAGACATGCATCAGTCTGGAGCCAATATTTTCTCACTATCTAGATATCATGTAGCTTTTTTCTCTTCTAGTGCAACTTCATAGACATAGAAGAAATTTTTATCTTCACTTTTTCTTCTCAATATTTGGCTTTCTGATTTTTCTTTAATTGACAAAAATTTTTTGTGTGCCTAAATTTTATACAATTTTGACATTTTGGTTTTACTTTAAACCAAAATGCTTTCTCCAAATGACTTTTCTTTTGCAAATATCACTTGAAGCATATTTGTCATATTCTCCTTGATTATTTTTAATTTTAAAATTTCATTGTGAATTTCTCCCACCTTCTTTTGATTTATGAGATCACAATTTTATTTTAAAGTAATTTTCTATAGTATTATCACTTTGTCTATTCAACCTTTTTTCATATTTCTTAAGAGATTTCATTGATTCTATTATTGATAAAAGTTTCTAGATTCCTTGATTTATGAATTGCATAAATTGTATATCATAATTTTCTATAAAAGAAATTCTTATCTTTTCTACTATTTCTTGTTATAGATGGTTCCACCATAGACTCTCATTTGATTAAAATTTCTTTATTTAATATAATCATCTTTTATGATCTCTTTATCTTTCATTTTATGATTCTTAAAGTCTCATTTAATATTTTGTAATTTGCTAGAGCGTACCTTCTTAATTCATTGAAACTCCTCCAATAACATGTTCAATACTTTTTTTTTGCTCTTATTGCGACCATGATTCAAGGAATACTGTCATCTGTCATTATTTTTTGTAAAAAAAACAATGCTTGACTTTTTTTTCTTATTCTCTTCAAGTTCATTCTTTTGATTTGTTGGAAGAGTTGAAAGACCTTCCAGAACATTGACTTCCTTTTCAACAATTTTCCACAAATTTTGGGAGAAAAAGAGGTATTCACGATACTATAGGAAAATGTTTCAAAAATTATGAAAAAATCTGATGACATTTTACAGGTCAAAAAAATTGCTCTAATTACCAATAATATCGTGACTATTTTTAATCTTGGTTATTTATGACTGCATAATTACAATATATACTGTCACATATCAACAATATTTTATTTTTAGACTATTTTTAATTATAACTGATGAATTAATCCATCAATTATAAGCAAATATTAACCAACGGGAATGGTCGCCAGTAATAGCGTTAATAACTGACGCAATAAAAACTATTTATAATCCATCAAAACTAATCATATATCTTACCTAAAATCACCTCCCTCTTGGTCTTGGTCTAATCTCTCCTCTTTGCCTTTCAACTTCTCTACCCAAAGCTCTCGCCTCTCCTAAAACCCTCACCTTTCTCTCTCTTTTTCACCCAAAACCATCACCTTTATCCTTGAATCCCTCATAATAAATTCTGAATAAGAGAGAGTTGGGAATGCAGAGGTGGGATCACAACTTACAATGATGGGAAACTCCAATATTTCTCCTCTTTCCACTCCTATGCTAACTAAACAATTGAGGAAGATAACTTATTATCTTCATTTTTTTATTTTCATTTGCTTTAAAAAATGTGTTTAGGGTTTAGGGGTTAGTGACACGCCTAAAAATGTGCTACGTTTTATATACATTTTGTGTTCATTTTCAATGATATTGTACTTTAATGGAAGTTATTCACTTTAATGAAAGTTATTTTGCATGTTTTTGGTTTCAAGTACAAGAGAAGGAGTTTTGGAGAAAAAGGAGCAAAAACGGAGCGAAATAGGGTCAATTGTAGCATAGGAGCAAAAAAAGTGAACTAGTACCTATGCACCAGCTTCTGGAGCATAAGCGCTAGACCCTATATGTGAAAACAGAGAGCCCAATGCCATGACACCAATATCCGACGCCTAGGCACCAGGATCTGTTGGCTAGGTGCCAGACAGTTATTTCAAGCTTCTAAAAGACTGACACCTATGCATCTGAATCTAGCGCCTAGGCGCCAGGATTGGTTTTCTTAAGATTCAATGCATTTGGAATTTTGAGAGGGCATCTGAAGTGACTCTTGGGGATTTTTAGGGTTATATTAAACGAGGCTTGATGTCTCTTAAAAGGGGAGAGGAGAAGAAAAAAGGAGGGAGTGAGTGTGATTTGGAGTCTTTAAGAAACTTGGAGTGCGGGGAGTCGTGGTGTGTCGTGGTGTTGTATTGCGGAGAGTCTTTTGGTGTGTGTGTTTGTATGTGTTTCTCTTGGAGTGAGTGTGTATGAAAAGTTTAAAAAATACTTTAAAGGAACTTCAAGATTGTCTTGTGGAGAATTTTAAGATAAGTATTTTTTATTTCTGTTTGAATTTTGTTTATCGTGTAAACCTAAATTTTAATATAAATTATTTTTTGTTGTGTTATCCCTATAAGATCTGAGTAGTTTTTTTAATTTTTCTTCTTGCAGTAAGAATTAATCATGTGTAGTATTAGAATTATTTAAGATTTCTTCTATTCCATATATGTGATGCTTCATTATTTCTTACTTAATTTACATATTCACTCTAGCCAATTTCTATGTTAAATCTTGTTGTGAAGCCAGAATGAGCCTGGATGGCTATGTATTCCTCAATTAGTAAGAACCAAATTAACAAGGTGGGTGATAAGGTAGCTCATTGGTTAGTGTAAATAAATAGGGAGATAGGTTCTTATGGGTGTAAATTGGTGATTCTAGGGTGACAGGCTAGAACCTTAACCAATTTGATCTAGAGTTTAGAACTTAAGGATAGTTTAGTCAAAAAGAGAGGGCACAGTGGGTAAACTAGAGTGACAGATTAGAAGCTACCCAACATAACCTATGATTTAGGAAGTTAATTCTAGGTTAGCCAATGTTTTTTATGCACTCAGAAGAGGGTAAAGAATAGACATGCTCTTATTTGTCACAAAACTTCTTCTAAACTTTAAATATTTGAGTCCTACATTGATTATGATCTCATTGCAAAGGGGAAGACATTCATATAATTTGAACTCTTCTACGTGAAGTTAATTTAGTAACACTTAGCATTTTATTTAAATTTTGAAACTGAATTTGTAGTGAATTTACGAAAATAAAAGTTTTTGAAAATTTCAAACTAAGATCTAATAGTAGTAGACTATAACTTAGCTTAAAGGATTTTTTATCTCACTTCACTATGGGATTGATACTTTGGGTTTTAAAGAAAGCCTAATATTACTTAAACGATACGTATACTTGCATAGAACCTCTAATATAAATCATTTTTTGTTGTGTTATCCCTATAAGATCTGAGTAGTTTTTTTAATTTTTCTTCTTGTAGTAAGAATTAATCATGTGTAGTATTAGAATTATTTAAGATTTCTTCTATTCCATATATGTGATGCTTCATTATTTCTTACTTAATTTACATATTCACTCTAGCCAATTTCTATGTTAAATCTTGTTGTGAAGCCAGAATGAGCCTGGAGGGCTATGTATTCCTCAATTAGTAAGAACCAAATTAACCTGGTGGGTGATAAGGTAGCTCATTGGTTAGTGTAAATAGATAGGGAGATAGGTTTTTATGGGTGTAAATTGGTGATTCTAGGGTGACAGACTAGAACCTTAACCAATTTGATCTAGAGTTTAGAACTTAAGGACTGATTAGTTCTAAAGAGAAGACACAGTGGGTAATCTAGAAGTGAGAGACTAGCACCTACCCAATATAACCATAGAATTGCGAACTTAACTATTGGTTAGTTAATGTTCTATATGCACTCGGAAGAGAGTAAAGAATAAGATTGTTCTTATTTGTCACACACGCTCTTTTTTGTCACAAAACTTCTTCTAAACTTTAAATATTTGAGTCCTACATTGATTATGATCTCATTGCAAAGGGGAAGACATTCATATAATTTGAACTCTTCTACGTGAAGTTAATTTAGTAACACTTAGCATTTTATTTAAATTTTGAAACTGAATTTGTAGTGAATTTACGAAAATAAAAGTTTTTGAAAATTTCAAACTAAGATCTAATAGTAGTAGACTATAACTTAGCTTAAAGGATTTTTTATCTCACTTCACTATGGGATTGATACTTTGGGTTTTAAAGAAAGCCTAATATTACTTAAATGATGCGTATACTTGCATAGAGCCCCTAGTGTGTAAACAATAAATTAAATTCTAAACTCTATAACATATTCATTTTGCATAGTAGCCGCCTAAAGAAACTTGATCAAGTTTTTTAATAGGAAACAAAAATAACTATGTGATTGTGGTCGGGTCAAGTTTTTGGCTCCGTTGTCAGAGAAGCTATGGTAAGAACATTAGGAGAGTTTTAGTTGATCCTATAAGATAGATTTGAAAATTTTAATGTTATTATCTAATGTGTTTAATTATTATGTGTTTATTTTAAAGAAAATCCAAAATACAAAAAATATTTTTGAGTGCTTAAAGTACTGGATATCTGTCATATTAGTTAAGTCTTTCAATTTTTTTACATAGTTCAAGAGCTGCAGACCTTGAACCTTATGAATCAGAACTAAAGAGAAATTTTAGGAGGAATATGAATAAAAAAGACTCCATGAATTTATTGTAGTAATGATAGATCAACAAGATAATGAATATTTAATTTTGGATTATGATGCTAGTAGCTTCGATAGAGTAAACCCCAAGAGGGTAGTGAATTTTCATGAAGCTGATATGCTGACTATTTTAACTTAGGTTGTAGATACTAATACAAAGTTAGATCAATACATAAAAAATTATCCTAAAGGACCCCAAGTTATTGAGGAAACTTTATTTAAATAATTAATTGAGATTAACTATTTTGAAACTATCCACGAGATACACAATCCTTATTCTGATTATTACAACCCATGCTGAGAGAATCATTCCAACTTTAACTGGAATAACAATTTCAGAGGAAGAAACCAATTATGAGAATATAATTAACTTGATCAGATATGTGATTAGATTAATTAGAGCAATTTTAACGTTGGAATTTCTTTTCCTAATAAATTTAACTTCAACCCATAAAATGAGAAGTTATTATTAGAAGAGATTGTTATTCAAATGGTAAGTCAGGTGGAAAGTCAACGGGTTGCAATAAGAAATATAGAAAACCAACTAGAGCAGATTGTTAACTCAATTAACAATCATCTTCCAGAGATATTGCCTAATGACGTTGAGACAAACCCTAATGAGAAGAATGGTGGGCAATATAAGACTATCCAACTAAGAATGGAAGTGAATTGGAAGATGTTGTTCAAAAGAAAGTTGAGTTGAGAAAAGAAGAAAAGGAGATTGAAAGACCAATGAAGGAAATTCCTATGAAATTAGAAATACCTATTTCATCAACCAAGATAAATATAGAAAGACTACCTCCACTATTTCTTAAGCCCCAAGGATAAGAATTAGAGGATAACTAGAGACAGAAGAGTAGCCTAGTGGATCTTGATCCAGAATCTCAATCATTTAGAGAGAATCTGATCCAGAATTTAGGATATCATAAATTATCGTATAAAGATCTACTTTTTATAAATTTTAAAGATGATATTAAAATGAAAATTGAGAAAATCATTAGAAGAATACTGGATCTAAAAAAATAACATAAGGAAAAATTATTTTAATCAATTTGAAAAGGAAATATTGAAAGAAAAACTAAAATTCAAGGATTTAGTAGGAATCCAAGGATCCAAAAAAGATTTGGTGATTGATCAAGGATTACTTAATTGAAATTTTGATCTGGGTGGAATCCTTTATAGGGCTAGCAATGCTAAACCAAGTGTTTCGTGGGAGACACCCCATGATTATCTTTGTTGGTGTGAGTGTTAATGAGATTATGTTTTTGTTTATGTGTCAAACTAAGATGCGTAGGTGTCTTAGTTTTTGTTCGTTTGTGTTGGTTTGACATATGGTGTGATGAAGTGATCATGTAGTAAATAATGTTTTTATTATTTTTTTATGAAATGAATGTTAGTGTGGCTTGTGTTAGATGGACTTATCTTTATATTCATGCCTAATTTATTATATAGCAATTCCCTCCATTAAATTCTAAACCTCAAAATTATACATGTCTACTTTTATACTTAGTACCTGCTATACAGTTATACATTCTTTTTAGTTCAATTTAATTTTTAGCAGGTATTTACAAATTTTAATTTTTCTTCTTGTCATATTTATATAGACTGATTATAAAATAATTAAAAATTCCAGTTTAGGGGGAGGAAGAAAAAAATTTCAAGGTTAAATTTTATTTATCCTAAAAGAAACTACAAATAAAATTTTATTTGAAAAATGATTTTTTTAATTACTAAAATTTTAATTATTGAAATACAATAGGAAAACTTAGTAGAAACTTTAGTAAATAAGATGAAACTAACGTTAAGATATTTAGTAGAAAACCGTAGGAAATAATTTTACTATTTATAGCTGTAAAAATTAAATTTTTGAAAAATTAAGGATTTTTAGAATAATACTTTTTGAAGAATTAAGACTCTATTAAATTTCTTTCCCAAAAAGTAATACTATTATTTATGTTAAGGATAGAAAATAAGTTTTTAATTTTAGAAAAGGGATAGTGAAATTTAAAATCTTTAAAGGTCTATCTAGATATAGTAACCCTTACATAAAAGAGTAAGGAGTAATAAAATCATGATAGAAAAGAGAAATAAAAGAAAAGAAAAGGAAAAATACAGTAAAAAAAAAAAAGAGAACATGTGGGGAGAAACATGAGGATTAGGATATAATTAAAAATTGATTTCACTTGTTTCTTTCTAAGAAAAAAAACATAAGATCAATCCTAAGCTTAATTTCAGAAAGTATTAGAAAAAATATTAAATAGAATCCATAAGCTCTGAAATTAATATTTTTTTAAGAATCCAAAGTTTGGAAAATTTTCAGTTATTTCTGAATTAAATAGAAAATTAGGATTCCTAAGTTTAACACTAAATATTTTGATACCTTAAATATCATCTAATTTATCAGAAATTCTTCTATGTTGGACTATAACATTTCCAGAACAAAATTTCAGGTCATCTTAAAGAAACCCACTAACATATATCAACATATTTTTAAAATTGCAGTGTTACTTGAGGACAAGTAACGTTTAAGTTTGGGGGAATTGACACACCTAAAAATGTGATACCTTTTTATATGCATTTTATACTCATTTTTAATGATATTAAACTTTAAAGAAATGTATTTTGCATGTTTTTGGTTTCAGGTACAAGAGATGGAGATTTGGAGAAAAGGAGCAAAAACGGAGCAAAATTGGGTCAAAAGGCGCATATGAGAAAAAAAAGTAAACTAACGCCTAGGCGCCAGACCTTGTACATGAAAACAAAGAGCCCAACACCATGGCAGCAGGATTCAACGACTAGGCACCAAGCAGTTATATCAAGCTTCTAGAAGACTTGCGTAAAGGCGCTAGATTCTATTTTTCTTAAAATTCAATGTATTTGAACGATTTTGAAGGGGCATCTGAAGTGACTCTTAGGGATTTTGAGGGTTATATTAAATGAGGCTTAGTGTCTCTTAAAAGGGGAGAGGAAAAAAAGAATGGAGGTAGTGAGTGTGTGTGTGAGTGTGTGTGTGTAAGGGGGGTCGTTTGGAGTCTTTGAGAGCCTTGGAGTGGGGATCGTGTTGTTTTGTGGTGGTGTGTTGTGGAGAGAGTCTTTTGGTGTGTGTGTGCGTGTTTCTCTTGGAGTGAGTGTGTAAGTAAAGTTTGGAGAATTCTTCAAAGGAATTTCAAGCTTTACTTGGGGAGAAGTTAAAATTAAGTACTCCGTATTTTTGTTTGAGTTATGTTTATTGTGTAAACTTGAATTTTAATATGAATTATATTTTATGGTGTTATCCCCATGAGATCTGAGTATTTTTCTTTATATTTATCCTTTTTATAAGAATTAATCATGTGTAGGATTAGAAATGTTTAAGAATTCTCTTATTCCATATTTGTGATGGTTCATTACTTCATACTTAATTTACATATTCGATCTGACCAATTGATATGTTAAAACATGTTATGAAGCCATAATGACTTAGGAGGACTATAAATTCCTCAAATAGCGAAAAACACATTAATATGGTGGGTGATAAAGTAACCCATTGGTTAGTGCAAATAGATTGGGAGATAAGTTTTAATGGGTGTAAATTGGTGATTCTAGGGTGATAGGCTAGAACCTTAACCATTTTGATCTTGAGATCGGAACTTAAAGATCAATTAGTTGTAAAGAGAGAGTACATTGGTTAATCTAGAATGACAAGCTAGAACCTACCCAGCAAAACTTAAGATTTAGGAGCTTAACTCTATGTTAGCTAATGTTCTTTATGCACTCAGAAGAGGGTAATGAATAGGTTTGCTCCTATTTGTCACAAAACTTCATTTAAACTTTAAACAGTCGATTCTTACACTGATTATGATCTCATTACAAGGGGAAGAAATTCATATAATTCAAACTCTTTTACGTAAAGTCAGTTTAGAAACACTTAGCATTTTCTTTTAGTTTTGAAACTGAATTAGTAGTGAAATTAAGAAAATCACACTTTTCAAAAATTCCAAACAATGACTTGATAGTAGTAGACTAGAGCCCCGCCTAAGGGATTTCTTACCTCACTTGATACATTAGATTTTAATGAAAGTCCTATATTACTTGAATGATAAGTAAACTTACTTAGAACCCCTAGTATGTAAACTATAAATTAAATTCTAAACTCTATAACATATTCATTTTGCACACTAGCTGCCTAAAGAAGCTTGGTCAGGTTTTTGGCCAAAAAAGTAAAATAACTACGTGATTGTGGATCAGGTCACATACTTATGTGTTTTATTTTTATTACATACTCCTCAATTTTTATTTTATTACATAATATGTATTTTGTGCACTAATTAAAAAAAATTATTCTTCTTATTGCAGATGTTGAGTGGAGGTAGGGACGGTCTCCCTCCTCACCCAAGGAGGGAGGGGGTGCATGTAGCACAACACCATCTGATGAAGAAGAAGTTAAGGAGAGGTTGCCCCACTTCGACACGTACTCCTACCCACACTCCCACACTGAATCCCTCTCTTACCTTGACCATCACTCTTTTTTCCACCACCCTGACTCCCACTGTCGACCCTGCTTACGCACCCATCCTCACCCCAAACTCACCGTAGGAGAGGCCACCATACATTGACACCCGCTTACCTCCGCTCCACACCCAATCCCGCCCTTACCTCGACCATCACCCTTGCCACCACCCCGACTCCCACCTTGACCCCTATTTTCACAGCCACCTAAGCCCTCGCCTTCACCCCCACCACCATGTCATCCCCAAAATGACCCCCACCCCCGCCTCTGCCATTATCCCCTACTCACCCTTACACTACCACCACCCTGAGTCTAGCCCTCAACCCTTCCCCACCCATATGTCCACCTTGGCTGCTGCGTGGTTGAGTGCATCCGAGGCCCACACTGCCTCTATTGTGTAGGAGTCGACGAGCAGCAGCTACCGCATCAATTCTGTCGGCAACAAATAAGTGTTTTCTTTAAAGATATTGCTAGTAATCTTTTTATTTTTTCAATTGAATATAAAACTAATAATTTTTTGTTTTAAGGTTATACCCTTTGACCCAAACTATTCTTGCCATTTGGAATATCATTGGAAGAAAGTACAATTCAACATAATTGTCGTGGAAGGAGATCCTGATGGTTGTTCAAGATATTTTGTTTCAAAAGGTTATGGTAAGTATTGCTCACAAATAACTTAAGTTGTTTTTATTTATTTCTTAATCGAATATAATCCCTGTAATAGTTGAAGAAACAATTCTCCTAATGTCCTAAGCACGAGGAGCACATCTGACACAACTTTGAGCGTAAGGGTAGCGATCGCCTTTAGGACATGTTTGACGATATCCAAAAATCACAACAGTGTCCTCTGGGGCTCTGAGTGGTTCTTTTTGCAACGCTGTTTAGGGTCTGGGATTCTTTGGACTACCAGAAGAAGAGGGAGTCGACAAAGAAGAACAGACAGTCACACTGTGGAGACAAGGGCCCTCGAGGCACACTAATGAGGTGCTCCCACATCTGGAATATAAGCGAAGGCTGGTAAAATTTCATTTATTCCATAAGTCTTTTTTAGTTCAAATATGTATTCTAACTATTTCAATTCATAGAAAAACTAAGAAGATTGGGCGAGAGCCCTCCATTGTCAATGTACACGAGCGCACCCATTGGTGGCGGTCTGACCAGTCCTGGATTGAAGACAGATCTCATGGGACCCAGGTAATTGACATGTTAGTTTTAACTAAATATAACTACTTTTGCATGCAGGAGAAATTCAAATTGCTAAATGAGAGTCGATCTTAGATGTTGGGAGGTACAACAATCCGCATGATCCTTCCGAGTGCGATTTGTGGAGGGAGGCTGTTGGAGGGAGAAGAAGGGTCATGTCTATGGGCTCGGATCATAGAGGTTTTCCTACGATGCTTACCCCTCCACCAATGCATCTGCAACTTCTACCTTTACCGCATAGGATGAGGAGATCTCCAGGCATATTGCAGCATTCTCTGCTGAGATGGAGGCCCGCTTCTCTCAGATGAGGTCGGAGCTGAAGACTAACATGGAGGCCAAGTTGAAGGTTGAGTTGGATTCATTCTGACAATAGGTGAGGGAGCGTGGGTGGACAAAGGCTACATTGGAGGAGGAGGAGGAGGCAGAAGAGGACAATGAGGATGAGGTTGACTAAATAGAGGAGGATGATTAGGAGAGGCTTTTTTTTTCTTTTTTTTTATGTTTATGTACATTTGATTAAATATTTTTTTTTATGAACATTGATGTACAAATTTTAGAGTAAAAGCATTTTATTTATTTTATTATTTGATTGGGTAATTTAATATTTGAGAGCTATGTTATTGCATAAAATTCTTGAAATTGTATATTGAATGTTGTGATAGTAAGTGTGGTAATGCAAAAACGAAAGAAAAAAAATTTTTTTTCTTATGCTACAGGTTTACGACGTCTTACCGTTGATTTTGCGATGACTTACTGTCGGTTTTACAACGGGTTCAAACTTATTCGACAGTAAAACCGAGGACTAGTCGATGAACTTTTTTATCGATGCCTAACTGACACATAATCGGTGACATGATGCATCACACAAGAACAATGGACATGATAATTTTCGGACAATTAACCCATTGAAGCATAAAAAAACGCTTAACCAACGATTTTAACTGCGTCAATAATATCCGAAGAGAGACACTTTTCCGATAGTTACCCATTTAGTTATAAAAAACGGCACATAAAAGACTTATAACCGACCGTTTTGTCTGCTTCCAAAAACCAACGGGAGCTACACTTTTTCGACGTGTATGTCGTCACTATTACCGACAGAATTATCATCTGTTTTGTGAACCTGTGATTGCCGACAACTTGAATTTTCTAAAAAAAAACTATGATATTAAATTGTTGGATAACCTTTGTACATTTATACTGTCAGAATTTCAGTCGAATCTGTAATTACCAACAAGCATTTAATCTACAAGCTTAAAACCGTAGGTAAGCGTTCGGTAACATTGAGACCAATAGTTTTTCTTATCATAACTAATGGATTGTGATCGTCGGAAAATGCCTAAATTCATTTTGATGGACCAAAAGTCATAATTATATTCATTAAAGATTGGAATGATGACACATGACTAGTTGAAGTCAGCTATTGTAGACATACTTAAATTGCACTACACCCAATGAATAATTGAATACCATTTGTTTGAATATTTGGAAGAGAAAATGGAGATTTGGATTATTAAATTTTGCAGAGTAGTTTTCAGCATATATGACAACATCGTTACTTGAGACTAGATGAAATATTCTATTTATAGGCATGATGGATAAAATCCAAAAACTTGTAAACTCCTATGATTTTTTCTATAAAAACATATTCTAGATTATTCCCAATTAAATATCTTCAACTTAAGACCAGATGAAATATTCTAAATTATTGGAGAAATAACATCAGTCTTATTAACAGGCTGAAATTATTTCTCTCGACAGAAATTCTTAAAAGCAGCCAAAAAAGAAAGCAAAGTAAGACTACGAGCGCTAGTTGAAAAATAAAACTTCAGAAGTTGAAAACTAGCAATCTTAAATATAATGAAATGGTCGGCAAATCTTATGAGAATCCATAGATTTCTGGCCTCAGGGATAGATACAGAAGAGTCGTGCACACTTTGAATTTAAAAAAGCTGGCTGCTGGTTACAGAAAAAAAGAGCATTGGTTTAGCAAAAGCATCGCCATCTCATCTTCACCATAGCCGACCTTATTTTTTTAAGCAAAGTTGGCACCTTTAGTGTAATAACTGGCCAAGTCAAATGTTTATGGTTGAATGGATAGCCTATCATTAACAGCAAATTAATTATTTGAGGAAGACAATGGTTTTCTCCTTGTGACCACATAATTAAGCGATATTTTTTATTAAGTTTATAATTATTTTCTAAAATAAAATTTGTTATGGTTATTTACTTGAGATTAATGAAGTTTTTAGGCCTTATTTATTTGCTTAGTATGGTTTTGAATGTCGTTTGGTTTGTATTCAAAATTATTGCTGCCTTTAATAGGTAGATTTTCTACGAGCTTT
>NW_018165601.1:55762-73976 GCF_001263595.1 Phalaenopsis equestris | reverse complement strand
TGCTGCCTTTAATAGGTAGATTTTCTACGAGCTTTTTAAGTATTATTTAGACTTTTTCACAGATAAAGAATGCTTTTTTTTTTAATACTACCTTACTAATGTGAAACAACTGAAGACTTGATTTCTAGAAGGATATATATTAACAGGCATGGTATGTGACCATAAGAAAATTATTTAATCAAATATAAAATTGGATGCGAATTTTTAGATCCTAAGACCAGTAAACGATTAAGCTAAAAATTTTGAGGTTATTAGTTAAGACAATTTTAAGTTTTTTTTTAGCATACTTATGTTCTATATTGCGCCTTTAAGTCTAATGGAACAAAGAACACCTTAATTCAAATGTAATCCAACGTCTATCAAAAGTAAGTGGTATTTCAATTTAATTTTATCATTATTGGTGTTATTATTATATTTTATGTGGGTATTTTAGTGTTTTTGTATATTATTCAACTGATTACGCAACTTGGGAAACAAAGGAGCTCAAATGGAGTGCCTCGCTCTGAACCGGTGCTCCCTTGCCTAGACTCAGCACTCCCTCGCCAAACCTAGTGCCCCTCGCCAAAACGCAGTGCCTCAACACCAGGCACTTTTCCCCAATGCATGTAAATATATAAAAGAGGCAGAAAGTGGGCAGCACCGTCCAAGAGCCCAAGCTTCACCAACCCGTGCCCTCGCGCTCCCCGAGCAGCACCTCATGCTCGCCCCACCAGCAAACTATTGGATTTAATAGGTAGATTATTGCTCCCCGAGCAGCACCTCATGCTCGCCCCACCAGCACCTAAGCGCCCAATCACACATTTGGATTTTAATCCTAGTTTGAGTGTATATCATTTATGTAAAATCCACCTTTGGATTTTAATAAAATCTTCTTTGTTTTTCTTAATCATGTTTAGATGCAAAAGTTATTTTCATCCTAATGATTTTTGGGAAATGTGATTAATCTCATTTTTATCTGTGAGATTTTCCCTAGACTAATTTAAGATTAGATTTGATGTAGGTTGGCGTGTTAACTTTCCAAGCCGACCCTCATATACTTTTAAACTGCGAATTGGAATGTTAAAATCAGTTGTGATATTGGTTATCTAACAATTAACAAAGAAGACGAGAAGGTTAACAAACAACAACTTAATAGAGTAGACATATTTCCAGTAGGAGACTGCAAAGTTAAGTCCTCATAACTGTAATATGTGTTTCCAATGCTTCCTATATCTTTGATGGATGTTAAGGAGGATTGGTCTCTAATTTTGAAAGATAATGTTGGGGAAAATCATTGGAAGAATACCAAGATTTCACAAAATCTAATTTAAAAAAGTATGATACCAACATTTAGAATGAAAAACTCCAAAATCATAGCTTGGGTTTTATTATAATGAATTAGACACTTTATTAATTAAAAAACTTTGAACACCTCTAACTAAACTTAAGGTTTAGTAAACTAGAGCTTTAACTAATTAGGAGATTTAACAAGTTCCATGAGAGATTGATTCATGGATTCAAATCCATAAATTATTTGAGCGACACGTGCATTTGCTCGGTTGACCCATGCTTCACAACGTATTGAATATCAAGTTTGGAGCTGGAAGAAAAAAATATTCAATGTTCAAAGTTTCAATTGGAATGTAATTAGGTTGAACCATGATAATGTAGCAAATATTAAAATTGAGAGGATTAATAATTATGTATTTAAGTTAGAAAAGTAAATAAAACAAATTATAATATATAGAATATATGTATAAAAATCTTATGTAACTTTAAATTCAAATATATGATAAGTGAGATAAATGAGAAAAATAGTGGGTAAGTTCCTTTTCAAAATTATAAATGTAAACTTATGGTTATCATCAATGCTTGTATTGTTTTATTGTAGGTTTTTCATAAAATGTAAGAAATAAAAAAAAATGAAGAAAAGTTTGCATCATGATGCCACCATTATATTGCGCAAAGTAGTCAGCGTCATGATGCCAGTTTGAGAGCACTATGATGCTAGATTTGCGAAGGAATTGATAAGAAATATGATAACTTAACGCCTTGGTACTATTTTGGCAGTGTTGTAGTGAATGAAAATTAAATAAAAATGTTAAAATTTTTACATTGCTTGGTGCAACAACACTGGTTAATGATGCGGGTAGATTTAGTGTGTAAATTTTACAAATATCTTTCAATATTACAAAATACACACGACAGATATAACAAAAAATATGCAAAATAATCTCAACAAAAATACCTTTTATGAACATAATTTATCTTTAAAAGTCTTTTTAAACTGTCAAATTCCCTTTAAAATCAACGCAACTATACGTATCGCTCAAGTAATAAAGGGCTCTAATGGAGTCCTAGAGTCGATCCCACAGGGAAGTTGTGCAACAACAAAAATACCTTTTATGAACATAATTTATCTTTAAAAGTAAATTTTAAAAATTATCTTATAATTTAAAAATACAAAAATAAAAATAAAGTGTAAAGTTTGAATATTAATTACTAAATTGAATTCTATATAAAATGCATTTGAAAGACATAATTAACTAGCTAAATATTAAAATATTAAAATTTCAAAAGTAAAATTAAGAAAACTAAACAAAGTTTGCTAAATATTAAAATATTAAAATTTCAAAAGTAAAATTACGAAAACTAAACAAAGTTTTTGTTGATGGAAGATTCAAATTTAAGAAAGCATCTGTCTACTTTACAATGAGTATATGAATTGTGAGAAATTAAAATCATTTGAAAATAAATATAAAAACTGTTTTGTGCCAATTAAGAGCAATCCTATTTTTTACCCTCTTCCGAGTGCCGTATAAATCATACCCCTTTTCAGAACATATGTTTTTCAACATATTTTAACATTTCAATTGGGTATAATGAAAAGTAAATGAAGATCAGAGTTCAAATCATCACAAATTATTAACACTTAAAATCATAAAAAACAAAATCAGTTCTTCACAAAACCACATCTCAAATTAGGGAGAAGGATGAATAAGACTACTTAGAATTCATGAGAAGGATACGACAAAACACGAATTTTAGACATAAAAATAAGTTTGCAAAACGAAAGAAATAAAAGACAACTTATCTCACAATCCTTCCCAAGCAAATCGCTAGAAGTTCTCTCCAAGCCTTTCTCTCTTTACAAGCACAATCAATTCTCTCTTAGAAGTGTAATGAAGAAGAAATCTCTCACCTTCCCTCTCCTCTTACAACCCTAGAAGAAAATCTTCTCCTCTTCTCTCCTTGACTTTTACGTCACCCCAACTTTCTTGTCCTTATTGTCCCCCCTTAATCTCTTTGAAAGCATCCTCTTTTATTTTGGGCTGCCTCCTTTCAAAAAATGTCCCCCCTTAATCTCCTTGAAATCATCCTCTTTTATTTTGGGCTGCCTCCTTTCAAAAAGAATTCAAAATTACCTCCAAAATTCCCTCCAAAAGTCAACTCCTTTGAATTCAGAAGATGTGTCATTTGATCTAAGAGACATATCCCTTCATAAAAGAACCTTCCAAAGTGTCTAGATGCATTGAATTACTCCAATAGGTGTGTAGAATAAGTGTCCCTTGAAAATTTGTGCAAAATTCATCTCAAACTGCCTTAATCCACAAAAAGTCGTTCTTGTGCATCATGCGCTAAGCCTCTATCAAATGGCGCATCATGCGCTAGAATTCCAAAATTCGCTGTTTTGGCGCCAAATTTCATCCTTTTTACCCTTCTTTAAAGTGAAATATCACCGAAAATAAACATAAAATATTTACTTAAAACAATATATTATTTTGGTGTATCAATTAACAACATCAATACGCTGGTCTGGGAAATGAAAAATCATTTAAGATAAAGAGAATGAGGCTCTAACACACTTCTTAGGGTGCCTTGGAGCCAAAGAGAGTAGAAAATGAACCAAAATATTAGAGAACTTAGTGTCATATTGCCACTTAGGAGTGACACAATGCCACATAGGAATGACACAATTCCAATAGAATAGTGCATTGGTGTTAAAAATTTTGCGTTGTAATGCAACGACCTCGATCATACTATTTTAAAATTTATTTTGGTGTTGGTTAATGGATTTAATTTGGTAATTTAATGAGTTATTTTAAGTGGAGTCAAGTACTAACAGTATAGGAGAGTGTAAGAGAGGACTTAAAAAACATTTCTAGGGTGAAACTTAGGCAATGAGTGTGGGAGAGTAAAGAGTAAGTACTAAATTAGAGACAAAAATGCTTGGGGGAGTTAAGAAAATGAATTCGTTGAAGAGAAGTATAGTATTGATAATAGAAGTGGTTCGATCTCTGCCTTTAGATCTTATCATTTAAAGCGTTATGTTCAATATCAAGGGTTTATTGTGTTGATTTCAATATGAGTATGAATTATGCTTATGCTTTGGAATTGTAACTAAAATTTTACTAATTCATCTTTGTTTAAGTTAAGCATCTAATGTTACTGTAATATTCAAATTGCTTTCCAAATTTATTGAGTTGGTGCATTGGCCATACATCTTTTTCAAATCACATGTGATTTATAAAAATTAGAATACTCATAGAAAGCTATGATTAAATTGATAGAATTTTGGGTAAGTTAAATATACAATTATTTAAAACCTTTCCATTCTTATAATCTTACTAATAAATCTTTCATTTTAACTTTTTAAAGTTAGATTATTGGAAAAAGGTATGGAAAAATTAAATTAATCACTAACTTATCTGAATATTGAGTATGACTCTAATGAGGTTGATATTTTATTCACTCTATATTACTTGTGCAGCATGTAAACATGCTCATATTTTAATCAGCCATATTTTTATCTTAATTATTAAGGATTTGAGCATCAATTGGTTAAGTTAATATTAGTTCAATCGTCTTATTTTTAACTCAAATTTTGTTATGTTTATTTTTAATTAAGTAAATTATTTTGTTTTTATCATTTTGATATCCCTATTTTTAAGTTCATTGTATTAGTTTTTTTGTGTAGCTTTATTTAAAAAAAAAATTGCATGTTTTTGTTTGAGCTTGTTCATTACTTATTGTACTGTTATTGCTGTGTTGTTTTTATAATTGGGTATTATACTACTATATATGTAGAGTAGACAACATAGTTCTATTATTGTTTGACCACAAAAATAAAAAATATATTAAATTTTTTTCTTAAAAAAATGAACACAACAATGTAATCAAACCATGGAAAACCAATCTAATAAAGTAGATCAACCTAAAATTGTAAGGAACTATAACATATCCTTAAAATATGTAGTACACTAAACCATTACACAATGAAGCCAAAAAATTTTGAATTGTCCAGATGAACAAAATTCATAGTTTTAGAGTTTACTTATATATAATCCAAACTAACAGTACTAATTTCTAAGAAATTTGTAAGACATTTTAATGGAGTTTCAGGTGATGTTATTAACTTAATTACTTATAGTTTCTTTGAGAGATAAAATTAAAGTTTTGTTGAAACCCATACCGCTTGGATCTATGATCCCTCCAAAGTATTGTGAAGCACAAGAATCATATAAGTATATGTGTTGAACAAATAATATACATATTTGAATTATAATTAATGATATTATAAGGAACTTTATTAATTTTCAAATAAGTTATATTACTAATTTACTTACTATAAGTCTAGGTCAATGTACTAAAAGTTTTGAAAGTATCTAACTGATTTTTCCAAAGCAAATTGAATAAGATAGTGTTCTCCAATATGAAAACCACACCTCTTTAAATTATATTTTGTGAATCCTTAATATTCTACCAACAAATCTCCCAAATTTAATGTTGAGAGTCAGGGATAATTACTCCTTACTCTATTTGTGGACATAGGAAGCGTTGAAGCCTCATATTGTAGTTAAGTTTCTCTTAGCCCTACAAAGTTTTATAAGATTCCTCTTTCCTCTATGTGATTGCAATCTCCTAATGGAAATGTTCCTATTCTAATAAGTGATTGAGTGCTAGCTTAAATACTTTTCTATCCACAGTCAATTTTCATAAATCACGATAGGATTTAACTTTTTAAGTGGCCAATTTGAAAGTATATTAATTTTGAGAAGTTAACACACCAACTTAAAATTAAAATCCTAATAGTTAGCCTTAGGAAGATCAATTTGATTGAATAAAAATCATACACTACAAAATCAAAGAAGCATAAATCTCTTTGTTCTTAATAATGTGGAAAGAAAACAAAGCAAATTCATTGAAAGAAATTAAAGTTTACAAAAAAGAACAATGATCGAACCAAATAAGATTTTCTTTTTGCTCCATAACGATCATTCCTCTACAATGAAATCACTTTAATTAACTCTCACAAAATACAAGTAATTCTCAATCACTTACATACACATAGAATCTCCCTACTATTTTCTCTTTTCATGCTCGAAGTTTCAAAAGTTCCCCTCCTCTCCCAAATGAAAATCAAGTGAATTTAATTCTTCAGATCACTCAAAATACCAAAAACTATCCTAAGTCATTGGGAGAGCACCAACGTTAACCCTGTAGTGTCTAGCATTAGGTTTAGACATGATAATGCTAGGCGAAGCATTTTTTTTGTAGCTCTAAACCATCAAATTAAGGTTTCAAGCACCATTGTACTGATTAGAGTGGTGAAGAGGCATTCAAACCAAGCTTGTTGGTGCTAGTGAGCTGGCAAAAAGATGTCATCCTCTCTATCTACATGAAAGGGATCTTCACTAGGTGCTCAGGCACCAAACTGGGGTGTTTTGATGGTTGAACATGCCTTAATCACTTTGTTGCTCCCAAGTGCTTAAGCCAATGATTTGGGCATGTATCCTATAAATGGCACTGTGTGTATCCCATAAAAGTATTAAAATAATATTTAAAAAAATTATAATTCACAAATACATGTACCACATATTTTGTACACATCAATTTTGCCAAACTTAAATATTAATGGCCCTCAAGTAATTCCATACCTAAAACTAGACTTTTTTTGAAATTCAGAGTAGATTCTCTCTTAAGATTACATTTCTCATTAATAATAATGTATGCAAATAAATCAAAGTTCACAAAAATCCTCTCATGATGGAATTTGATTATGAACCGTAATATTCCAACTACTTATATTATTACTCTTTTATATGATTATCCAAAAATCACTTAAGTATGTTTGACTTAATTAACATTATTTTTAAATATATATAATTCAATTGGGATTTGCAATTGAATAATGTTAATTCTATTCTTAGCCTTTGTAAATATAGTATTTTAAATTTTAGTTAAGGAGGCTTTTGATTCTTTAACTTTTTGGAAGGCTGATTGATACCATTTTATGAATTAAAGCTTAACCTCATGCTTCTCTTTAAAGAGTCCCTTATATCTATCTTTTAAATCTTGATTAATTTTTTTTTACCTTTTCTACTAAGAATTATTGTATCTTGATGAGTTTTATCTTATGATTTTAAATACCAAATCTTTCTTAATTAAAAAAGCCAATCACTTCTTAAATTAACTTAAAGTATTATAGTTCAAGAGATATTAACTAGAATTAAGTCATTTGAATTAATAATCATTAAAATTCATATATTTTATGAATTAATTTTATGCACAATCAATATACTGTAAGTATTTAAGTATCTTTATATAAAAGAGTGTTTAGTTGAAGTGAGAGGTTAGTTATTAGTGAGTTAGTAATCAATTTATTGCTTAATGAGTATTTATGTCTCATTTAGTTATTTTCTTTAGCTATTATGAAATCAAAATGAATTATAATTAAATCTCTCTTATTAATTGAAAGTTTAAAGTTAGATATTTAAATTGCTCTAGGGAACATGTTCTTAGAATTAACCCTCCCGATACATATTTACACTAATCATATGAAAATAAAAATATGACAAGGAAAGAAAAATAATAAAGTAGAACATGAAAGTGTAAGAAATAAAATTAAACATATGATAATGAAAAGAAACTCGTATAAAAAAGGTATAACTAAAATAGAAATAAACACCCAACTTAAATCACATATTCATCACATAACAATCACATAGATCAAAAGAATCACATAATAGACCATAACAACTCTAGGAAGTAAATAAAGCACCTCTGAATTCCACATAATTATAATTCACATAACATAGAGAAAGAAAAGACAAAGGAGTCCATAGTCCATCACCATGATCCATAGAAATATCAAACATGAAGTTTAATCCAAATAGAATACATAACTAAAACTAAATATAAAGACAAAAATATAAAAAAAAATCATCTGAAATATCTTTCATCTCCACCTTCAACATCATCATCATCCTTCATCAGGTAAGTTGAATCCTCATAAAGCTGGTGGTGCCGCTCATCGCGTGTCATTGGTCTTTCATTCGTCAATTGCTTGATGTTTTTGTTGTTGTTGAGGAGTCAACTGTTTATTTTTTGTTAAGTTGCCCTTATCACAAAATAATTCTCTTGGTGATGTGGATGAACAAAGAGATGATAAATTAGAGGACTAGAGCTGACAATAAAGAGATCAAACAAAAGAAATGTACTGGAAACCTTTATAATGTGAATTTCATATTGATAGCTCCAAAACATAAATCCAAAGTGAGGCCACTTTTAAATGCTTTAAAGACATAACTACTAATAAAACCTTATAAAAACAAATTCCTAGAGACTTCAGGTTGATTTACCTGTTCTAAGGTTTGCATCCTCCTATAGGAACAAGTCTCTATAGTTAATTACATCTTAAGTAGACATAACTACTAAAAAACACCCTATGGAGATTAAAATTTTTTCTTACAAAATTCAAGTGTCATCATCAAGGTAACAAATGCCAATGTCCTGTCCTATGATAGCATATTCCAAAAGATTCTATAGTATCCAGACTTTTATTTTATTGTTAATGGTTTAGTTGAGGCTCATCCTTTTGCTCCAGGTTTCAAATGTATGTCCTTGCAAAATAGAGTTATCACAATCTAAGAACATGCAAAGTAAATGTAGGGTGTCATGCGCCTTTTGTTTTTAGTAGCCATACAAAATAAAGTTAGAAGAATTTTTTTTTTTGGTTAATTGTTAATTTTTAGACAACCCGATCATGATGTCCATTGATCCATCGTCTCAATGTTATCAGGTACCCTGGTCTACTTATTCTGAGGGATGGTCAAACCAACTCAAACTAAAAAAATTCTTATCAACAATCACAGATTGTGTTGTCCAAGAAATCATTGTAGAATCAGGTATCTAGGGTTCAAGTTGTGTTCAATGATTTTGTTCATTAGGGTTTCATTTAAGTTTTAATATCTTTTCTAGATTTTAAAGGTTTAAAAATTTTAAGTTTCTTAAGAATTATTAGCTGATAAAGTTTTTCATCAAATTTATTTTTGTTGTTTGAGATGTTCCAATCAAGTTTCCATGGTTCCATCATCATTGGGTTTGCAGTTTGATTAGTCACAAGTAACTAAAAAATATTTTGTTGGCTGTCATGAGTTGCCTCCTCCAAGATACCTTCTCAAACCAAGTTGCATTTTTTTCAAGTTTAAGTTTTAATGTCTATTAGAGTGAGTTGCATGTCATTGAATTAATGTTAGTTTGGTAGCTTAGCCCAAATTATTCCAGATTGAGGTGATGTGAGCTGAATTAAGCTCTGGGTAATCTGAATTAAGCTGAGTTAGGCTTATTGTCCCTTAGATTATTTTAAAACTTTCTTAAATTTATCTAAGTTCAATAGGATTGACCCAAGCAGACTTAGTTTGATTGTGGTCAAACTACTCTTACTTGTTTGAATTAAATTAAAGAAATCCAAGTTAAACCAAGTCAAAATAACTTGGGAGTAGACCTGATTGAGCTAGGCTAATCTAAGTTAAACCCCTTAGGTTTAATAAATTTTAAGTTAAATTAAAATTTGTTGAATTTCAAGTTAATTTAGGCTTGAGTTGTGTGTTTAAGTCTAAGTAGAGTTAGAAATAAATCAATCCTTAATTTACTAAGATTGGGACTTAAGTCAAGCTTGAAGTTGAGTCTTAAGAGGTGATCCTTGGGTTTTCATGAATTAGGTCAAGTTATCCTAATGGATTTAGTTGATTTTAGGTCAGGCTGGGTTAGGTCAGGCTGACCTAGAGGTTAGTTTAGCTTTATTGGGTTAATTCGAGTTAGATCGAACTAAACTCATGATTAGGTAGAATTCAGTTAACCAGAGTTAGGTCAGGTTGACCAATTGGTTTGTGTTAATTGAGTTAGGTCAGTTTGACCCAATGATTTAGTTGAATTGAGTTAACCTGAGTTAGGTCAAGTCAACCAACTGGTTCAATTAAATTAGGTTAATCTAAGTTGGGTTGGGTTGACCCGGCGATTCAATTGGTTTGGGCTAACCCAAGTTAGGTCGGGTTAACCTAGTGGTTTAGTAGAATTAGGCTAACCTGAGTTATGCATTTTGTAGTTTAGTTGAATTGAGTCTAAGTTAAGTTAAACCCTAAACAACCCATATTAGGTTGTACTTAAGGTAGATTTCAAGTAGTGTTTATGTCTAGGTTTGGTTAAACTTATATGGATTCAATTTGAACAAATCCTAAGTTAGGTTAAATTTTAATTTAGGTATAGGGTAGGCTAGACCTAAGAAGGTTCTTTGAACTAAGTCTAAGTTAAATTAGACTTAGGATAGGTCTAGGTCAGGCTAGACCTAAAGATTTGGGTTAGGTCTAAGATAAGTTAGACCTAAAAGTTAGATTAGATTTAGGTTAGGTCCATTTTGGATTGGACTTAAAAGTTGGGTTGGACCTAAAAGTTGCAGTTAGGTCTAAGATGTGTTAGATCTAAAGATTAGTTAGGTCTTATGTAGGTTAGACCTAGAGTTTAAGTTTGGGCCTAATATGGTTAGACCTAAAATTTAAGTGAGGTTCAATTTGGGTGGGATTTGAAGCTTAAGTTTAGGTATGATGTTACTTAAACCTAAGGGATATTTAAGTCCAATTTAGGTTAAACATAATGTTTGGGGTTTAGATCTAATGTTGGTTACTCCTACAAGATTGGTTGGGACCAATTTGGGTTATACCTTGGGTTTAGGTTGAGTGTTAGGTGTGTTAGACCTAAGAGGTTGGTTAGATAAAATTTAGGTTGAGCCTAAGATTTAGGGTTCAGGTCTAATCTTGTTTAGACCTAATAGGTAGATTAGGTCGAATTTAGGTTCGACTTAAGATTTAGGGTTCAGGTCTAATGATTGTTAGACCTAAAAGGTTGGCTAGATCCAATTTAGGTTTGAAATAAGTCTTAGAAATAAGTCCAATTTATGTTAGAATTAGTGGATTTCAGAATTATACAGGTTTATGGGTTAATTCTAAGTTAAAATAGACTTGGGGTTTAGTTTTAAATATAATGTAGATTAGACTAAAACAAATTAGGTTTAGACCTATTGTGAACTTAGGTTTAACCTCAATAAGGGCAAGTCTAGGTGTAAACTTATTAGGTTTGGGCTTAAATTTGGTAAAGCTTACTCCAAGCTTAGGTTCATATTAGACTAACCCTAGGTCATTATGGGCAACCCTATGATTAAAGGAGATAAACATACTCTTATGCTTGGTTTAACATGTTAAACCAAGTATAGGGACAGCTTTTGGGCTAAAGTGTAAATTTTATTTCTTTACAATTTTATCGCTGTTTTTTAAAATTTTTTATTTTAGGGTTTTTAGAGATGGGAATTGTATTTTAAGATTTGATTTTATTGTCTTAATTTTTCCTGTTAATTTTCATCTTTAGTTTCTAATTTTTCAATTTTTTTTCTAATTATTTCTAAAATAATTCTTGTTTTGGTACGAAATTGATTGTTTCAATGCTAGGGAGATCCCTTGACCTTGGAATTATCAATAAATATTCCCAAAAAGTATAGGGAAAGTCCCTAAAATTTTCATATTTTTTGGGTTTATATTTAAATTTTAATTATTAAAATATTCTATGGAGTATTCAAATAATTAAAAATTAAACATATTATAACTATTTTCTATTTTATTTTTATTATTTTTTCCTCTATTCACTGAGCTCAAGAGTATTTTTATTTTATTTTTGTGATTTGTTTACATAAAGTTATTAATTTTTAAAGGTAATGGTCATTTTCTGAAGTTATTTAAATAACACATTTAAATTTTCCTATTTATGCACGCAACTTCCATGTTATCCTCAGTACTATCGAAAGCCCACATGGTGCACATTGTTTTGTTGCTCTTTTCACATTGTTGTTATAGTGTCCCATGGTTGGTACTCCTCCCCTGCACTAATCGATGGTTTGACACAATCTGTGTCATCCGCTTCCAATACATGAAGATGGATGACATTAGTTCATCATCTCTACATGATGGAGAACTGAGAACTATCCATGATTAAATTTTATAATCAATCTCATTTCTCCACCAAATCACTCACGGTTTGTTCCTATAGCTTCATCAAGCCTAGACGAACACATCTATATGGTCTGATGAGCATGGTGTATTCATCTCTTTCACAAAAGACAAAACTCAAGACAAATTATAGGTATTTTGATTCATACCTTATTCCAAGAAGTGTAGCCTCAATTGGACTTGAAAGTGATGATCACCTTCCCACCACAAAGCTCCTCCATATCTCTATTTGAATTAATAGGCCTTAGCTATATGCTAGACCAAATTGTGGCTCAAGTTGGTGTTCAGATGGGTTGGACACATTGGAAACCCTAATTTTGATTGGGGAGAGTTGTAGAGATCATAAGAAGATTTTGGAAGGCTTAATTTCAAGTTTTGAAAGAGTTCGTGTTGAGGTAAAAAATTGTCCTAAATTAGGTTTGGAAAATTAGGGTTTTCTAGTGGAATTTGTGGCCTGAGGAGATGGGGAATCAAATGTCTAGGTCAAGGGGGATATTTTAGCTGTTGAAGGACAAAAGCTTTAGAGTCTCTATATGAAGTTCAACTGTTGTTATGGATTTCAAGTTGGTTTCTTAAGTAGCCATAAGAGGCCTTGGAGAGGCTTGCTTTTGATTGGAAAGGCTTAGGTGGCACCTTAGAGGAGTGTCAGAGAAATCTCAATAAGATTTAAGCAAAGGTAGTCAATTTTGCAGGTGGGCCATCAGGGTGGTAAGCATGGAGAAGAGAAACATCTGGGGAGCACTTTGAGCTGATTGGAAGAGATTTAGGTGGATAATACATGTCATAGATGAGCTAACTTGACTCATTAAATATTGGTCCAAGGGAGCTAGGTTATGTTCCATGTATGATGACATGTATCCACCCATCATCATGAGCCATGATGGATGAGGCAAAGCCACCAATCAAGGGTTTGAAAAGTTTGATTTAGCTTGATGACTTCTCCTCATGTCATGCTAGGTACATTTTGTGTCATGGGTGATCCATTAAGGATGAACCATGGGCCATAGGTTTGGGTCATGGGTTTGGGTTATATTTTAGTGTTTTGGACTTGTGTTAATGAGTTTTTTTTAGCCCAAAATTTAGGCCTAAATTGATATTCATAAACCCCTTAATTAGTTAATTAATTTAATTATGGGGGTTAACCCCATGGTACGAATTGGGTCCCACACATGGTATGTTGTCATGGCCATGTTTTGTGAGGATCAAATGGACGGGGATGTGGTCAATTGGTCAATATTTTACCAAAATTGGGGTAGACAGAATTGGTTTTGACCATCCCACGATGCTATCAGATTTTGGGGTCCAAAGGGCAAATTAGGGTTTGGGATGATTTTTAAGGTTTGGTAGAGTTGGGGAGGTTTCTGGTGAGGTTAGGAACCAATTTTTGTGGACCCCTCTCGTAAGCTAGATTTGGTTGACAAAATGATTTTTAGGATCCATCGGCAAGTCTCCAGGGCTTTTGGTTGATATAGGTTACCTGGGGCATGTCTAGCCCCTGGTGGTCATTTGGGTTTAGCTAAGGCATGTCTAGCCCTTAATGGCCATTTAGATTTTTCACCTAGTCAAAGCCCTAAGCCCACTCAACCAAAAAAATGTGGGCTTGAGTTTGTACTAGTGAGGCCCAAGAAAGAACAACCCTAGTTCAGGGTCACGAGTAAGTAGGTGGGGTGAGCCCTAAGACATGTGAGGTTAATTCGTATATGTATGCCACACAAATTGGCATTGACCAAACTAATCCATCAACTTATGGGCATTTCAATTTGTCCAAAATGTTCCAGAGAATAGCCAAATATTTGTTACAGTTCCGTTACAGGAGATTTAAGTGCAAAAATTTGCACAAGAGGATTAGCTAGTGTTGACCTCACTTTTGGTTGAGGTTCTATTTTTCCTCTCTAGTAACCTAAGGTCTAGCTATAGGAATTTCCTATTGACTATTCTTAGAAAATTAGACAAGAACCCTCACCATTAGAAATTTAAAACTCTTCTCTACTCAACTTAAAGTTCCACATACTGGTCCTAACCTCTAGCACTTAGTAGGTGGGGTCACTATGGGGAAACTCAAGATGAGTTACCCTTAGGACTGTTGGACCTTAGGGTTGACCCTGGGTTTTGGTCTAGGGCTAAGGCACTTGTTTGCACCCACAATCACTCATCACCCTAAACCCAAAACTTCTAGGTTTTGGTCCCTTGATGCTTTGGGGAGACTCCTGTAGGTGGTTCCCTAAACCCATTAGCCCTGGGCTAGGGTTTAGCTGAGACCACTACATAGAGGACCCAAAATGGGGTTTCTATTGGTCCATGGCTTATTAATGGTGGTTGGTACTCCAACTTTACCAAGATACCCAACCTACCATTTTGCCCCAAATTTCCCTCAAATTACCTAGATACCCTTGGGACCTCAAATTTGGCCAAAATCTCCAGAAAATACCCAAAATTGTTCAGAAATCAATTCAAACATCTTGAAAACACCCAAATTACCCAAAATCCATAAATTGGCCAAATTACCAAAATACCCCTCTTTGGCCCAAAATTCCAAATATTTCAATCCCAAAAATTCTCAAACCTCCCAAATATTCCAAATTTCATTTTCCTCAACTATCACATGACCCAATTTGGCCAATTTAACCACCTTTGATCAAAACCCCCAAATTGTCAAAACCCCCAAATTTGTCTTTAAAGACTCAAATTTCCCCAAATTTAACTCAAATGTCCATCAATTTGATCCTAATTGACCCCAATTTCAATCCTAAACTCAAATTCACCTTTGATATGGCCAAACTAGACCAAATCCTAGCTTAATTGGCCCATGATTTGAGCCCAATTTTGGTATAGGTCAAACCCCAAATTTTGGTCACATGACCTAATCTCACAAAATTGAACCCATAGAATAGTCAATTGGCCCCAATTAATGTTGCAAAATCTTTATAACATTCCTACACATCAAAATAAACCATCAATTGGTCTTGGTGAAGCCTCAAATCCATTTGATTTTGGCCTAAATCCAAAATTCCCAAATTTAGCCCCAAATTAGCTAAGTCCCCAAATTTCACCCAATTGATTGCCTTAACCTCCAAATTGGCATCCAATTCATGTTTAAAATTCTTCATGGGACCCCTATTGACCATTTACAATAATCAATTTGCAATTAGCTCAAGGCTAGCGCCCATGGTTAGCCAAAGCTAGACCCAAGCCTAGCCCAACATAACCAAATTGATTAAAATTCAAAATTCCCTCAAATTCACCCTTCGATTGAGCTCAAAACCCCTTCCATCCTTCACCAAAGTTGTTCCTTATGATCATGTACACAAAATGCAATATTTATTTAGGCCAATTGACATGGATAGCCTAGACCAAACCCAAGATTTGGTCATTTGTACCCACTTGGACCCATGCACTAAATGTGACCCAACCACCCTAATGCAACCAAATTAACTCAACCTCAGCCATTAGTTGACCCCTAAGGCTGAGCCAAAACACATCTAACCCAAGCTAGATGAGCCATGGACCAAAACTCCCCCAAATTAAGGGATCTTATTTTCAAAAATACAAATGCTTATGATATCCTTGCCAAATTAAAACACATTTGCATTAAATTGTTGTGATAGATTCCTCTGGATGCCCTGAGCACCTAGCCACCTCCCCCTACATGGCCGGTTGGCCTAGTCGCCGGAAAAGCTCAAACCTAAGAGCCACCCCCATGGGACTTCACCCAAATCAAACCTAGAGGCCAGCTCAGCCAAATTGAATTGTAGAACTCCTCTAACCTCCACCTAAGTACCACATTAGACTTCCTAATTGGCCATGACAACCACCATAACCCCATTTTTATAATAGGCCACATCCATGGCCGTTAAACAAAGTGCTGAAAATTTCTTAGAGAGAGCCTCCCAAACTTCACACAGAGCTTCCCTAAGATCCCCTCATTGCATTCCAACCACTTTCCATCACCTATTCCCATTGTCGGAGCCCAATTTTGAGCTCGAAACCCTGCCGGAAACCAGGACAGAACCCAATACACCTCCACACTCCACCAAACTTTAATTATTAACTCCACCCACACCTTCACAACAGTGAAAAGAACAAAAACCCCATCAAGTTACCCTCTCATAAAGCCTCCACCATAGCTCTAGACCAACACCTGAAATCGAGCTTGGTCGAATTCATACCTAGGCCTTACACCACAATAAGAGGCTTAATCCCTAGCCTCCTTGGACCCCAACAAACTTGCCAAGACCCTCTGATTGAAGCTTCACTTCTCAGAGCAAAGGTATAAAGCTTCTCTCCCTCCCGAGCAGCTTATTTTTATTCTCCATTTGATTAAGCTTAATTTAATTGCATGATTACCGTATATATGTGTTCGTCTCACTTAGAAGAGTCCATAGGATCAAACCCAAAGTGATTTGGTTGAGTCTAGGCTGAGATCTTAAGGTTTTAGTGTGGACGGTCACGGGATCATTCTATCGGGGACGATGACGGGGAGTCGTTTGATCAAGCGTGTATCGAATGGATGACCAAGATAAAGTTGGATAGTGCTTCTTTACATGAACAACGGGACGCGTGGCTGCTGGCGTGGACGGTGGCGTCAAATGGGAACGCGCCGCGTGGATTTTCGGATGTCGGAGTCGCCATAGGTTGACGAGGCGCCACGTGGATAAGTAGAAAATAAGGCTTTTTCTATTTATTTAAACTCCCTTAACTTCAAAAATTCATAACTTTGTATGAAAAAATCACAAAAATTAAATAAAAATACATTCTTGCTCAGTGAACAGAGGAGAATAATGTGGAAATAATTTTAAGTCCATGGGATGTATATATTTTTTTTAATTAATTAAACATTGATTTGGATCTTTTGATTCCCCATGCATGTAGACTTTTCATCATAGCTTGAATTTTTGGCATATTGTAGCCTCTGTCAAGGAGAACATTCTCTTGTTTTTCTAAAGTCAGATGAGGTCCCTAGACAGAGGATCACATTTTTCAAGTTTATGTGCATTATTTGTTTAAAATAATCATGGAAATTATCATGTTGATTAGAAAATTCCAAGAAAATTTTGGAACATTTATGATGATCGGGGAACCTTTTGAAAATAATTTGACGGGTCAAGTCATTTAAAATTCACGTAATTTTCACAAACACTAAATCACTAAGATAATTGATTTTGAAAGATATAAACATTTAAATGACTTGATTTTTTATCTCTACTTTTATTTATGATACAAAGAACTCACCATAAAAATTTCAAAATATTTTGAGTTCATTTGATAATTTAAGTTGATTTTTAAAGATAAACATTACTTTTGGCATTTAAATGATTTTTTAAAAATCAAAATATAACTAAAAAATTTATAAAAATAGATAAAGATATTGAATTTTAAAGTACAAAATGAATTTTAAAGGCTAAAAAATAGTTTTCACTAAAAATAATTCCAATAAATCAAATAAAATTTAAAAAAATATGAAATCTTCTCCTATAAGTTCACTAACCTTAGAGAGACTTTTAAAAAATATAAAACTTAATTTTCCCTAAGTAAAATTATTTATAAGTAAAATATTTTATACGTAATAAATATCCCAGAAATGAATATAATTCTTAAAATTCAAATAAAATTCAAAAAATCATGAAATTTGGTCCAAATGCTTCTCTGGTCTAGGTCCACCTCAAGTAAAAAGTTTAATAGATTAGGAGTCCTCTTGCTTAAGTTAGAAATTTTCTTTGGAAAACTCTTTTTTGCATGAAAATAATTATATAAATTACATTAAATTTTCAAAAATCACATTTTCTCCTTTGATGTCTTAATTGACCCATAAATGAGGTAGGATAAAAAATTTAAAGTTATTTGAATTAAATTTTATGAATTTCCTTTATTAACATTTAGGCTTAATTCAAGGAGGAAAATGG